>NW_027316500.1:14343047-14370547 GCF_026437365.1 Eucyclogobius newberryi | reverse complement strand
TCTTGTTAAAACATAATAATGCTGGAACAAGTGATGTATCTTGTGAAGGTAAAATTACTGCAGAACCTTGACTTTTTGAACTATCTATTAAGATAACTACAAAGGAGCACAAATACACCAATAATCATTAATTATTCTTTTATAGACATTTCACAAAACGAAACCTTGACAATCTAAATTAAATCCACAATAACTGAGATAACTATTTCAGACACAAAATGGGTTCATAATTAATAGAAGCTAAAAATTGTAAAGGGAGTTTCTGAAATTCTGACATATATTATAAAAAAAATATTCTATGACATTTTACTCCTGTTTTTTATAGGAGAACACCAAAAATACTCCTGGCAAAGTGCATTATGGGAAAATTCTTCATTCACTTACAGCACACATCCTGCTATTGAACCCAGAAGTGGCTTGTCTTCTTGTGAGCACGGAGAGAGAGAGAGAACTGAGGACATGAAAAAGGGCAAGAAAAGTGGAAAATGTGCTTACAAAACCAAAGTCGAGAAGAGCATTCACACAAGCCTCGTCACAGTTAAATATGGGCTGCAAAGGAAAATGGCAGCTACAGATCAGAGGCATTGAAGGTCAGTGATGGCAGGCCTTGTTGTTGATTAAATAAATCTCATTTGGGGCAAAGTGAGTGAGTAAAACACTTTGGTGCGTCTGATCAGTCTGTAGGACTTTGTCAAAATGAGTTTCAGTCTTCAAGAGCAAGTGAATCTGATTTGTTTTTGTCTGTCCTGAACTGAAGTCGTTTTGACAATCAGTATTATCATCTGTATTACTTTGGAAAGATCAAGTATGACTTAAAAGCTGTGTCCAAAGAAGAAGGCAGTCATTGGTTAGGTGTTCAAAGTAAACCAACAGATATTATGCCCAAATAGGGAGTTTCAACGTCTAGACGAGGATGCACAAATGAATCACATCAAATCAAAACTGCAATTTTAATCTTTTCACCAATTGATTACAAGAAAGCATTTGACTTAATACCACACACTGACTGAATTCATCAACATGACTCTAAGAGCCTTCAAAGCAAACTCAATGAGGCTGTGGAAAACCACCCTTGAATGGTAAGCTCTAGGGCCGATTAAAGTCAACAATGGCCTGTTTCTTTATATAAATATAAATACAAAGATAAAGAAACATGCCATTGTTGAAATACATAAATGGATTATTACTGAATAGAGTTCAAATCAACAAAAGGGGAATGCCCTTTACTCTGAGAGTTCAGCCTTTGTATAATCCACTACTTTTTTCTGCGAGGTCAAAGCTGCAACAAAAGACCACTGAAATAACCTGTTGTAGCAACCAACTTATTGTTCAGAAACACATTTCAAACAAACTTCTGTAGCTGTCAAAGTTTTACATTCAACTTCATTTTGTATTTAATGTGTTTAAAACAGTCCAATCAGAAACATTTAGTCAGATGTAAAATATATAAATTGTTCCTTCATTTGAATTACTTACAGATATATGAATCTATAATCATTCAAGCTGAACAAATCGGTCTAATTACATTTCAATGCTTGATTTCTGGTCATAATGCCATGGGAGTGAACCTGGTGCGAGAACAAGACACGCAATTAACCGATGAAAGAAAAGCGTTCAGGGAAAAAGAGCACAGCACTTTCAGACCCCATGTTGTTTAAATGTGTTTTATTTCTAACAGCGGTGAAGGAAATTGAGTTCCATTGTTTTTTAAATTGCTATAATAAAAATGTTTTACCATAGATTACTCAAATATGACAAGATTGTGTAATAAATAACGCTTTTAATCAAAACTGGTTTATTCTTTCTGATGCCGTGACATTTTCAGGTACATTTTAGAACACTTGTCATTCTACCTGGTGTCAATAAAAGAACATGAATACAATTATATCTATTTCAACTAACTCTTTTAATGGTTAAAATGTGTGTATAAAGAAAGTCTTGCTGCTTCTTCTTGACATTAATTTTGCCTGAACTATTTATTGATACAGAATTATTATATTTTGTTAATAATTATATACTGGATACTCTCAGATTAAGATTATTTGGTTATCTATTCTACAAAAAAGGAAATCTGGATGTAAGAAGTGCTTATCTCTCACCATAACTTTTATTATTAATGTATCATTCAGAAAGTAGGATTTCATAAACCTGTAAACCTGGCCACAATTTAATAGACAGTTTTAAGATGAGAAAATGAGTTTGGTCATGGTGGCAATTTTCTTAAATCACGATGTTTACTCTCACAATAATTATAAAATGTGATATTATGACATCTCTGCTGGAATCTTTATGTTGCCTGTGATGTAGAAATATTATATAGATAATATAAAAAAATATGATCATAAATATGTATTTTCATTTGCTCATTTTTCTGCTGCTGCAAAATCTGTGTTTACATGTAATTATTGTGATGATTGATGGAAACAGCTCATTATCCCACATCAAACTAAAGCCCCTTCATTTGCTCAAATTGTGGATTCAAATATTGATGATAGTTTTTGCTGTTATCAATCTATAGTGTGTAATTAAGATTCAGTTCACTGGTAATAATGTTTGACGAGTCTCATAACTACATGTACTTGTAACTAAACTGTACTTCTGTATTTAGTGTATTTATAGATTAGGTCACAAGAATATAATTTCCATTCCAAGCCTAAATAGATGGAAAAAGTGACTTCAGGATCAGAAATGGCATACACAAAATGTTTTGCCAAATAAAAATCGACATGGGGAATCAGCTGTTAAGATGCCCACATACTCAACATGAAACTAGTGACAACGTTTTGATAGGGTTAATTTTGAAAAAATACACAAATAGCCAAATTGTACTTTGCTAAATAATGTTAGAATGTTCTTAATCTATATTGTAACTAGTAATAAACCGCATAGAGATATATTAAAATCTATTGTTTGAATAAAAGAGAGCTTTTGTTTGATTATCATGGTGATATTGTATGGTGAAATGTCCTTAGTAGTAGCATCATCCCTATGCTTTGGTTATATCTTATTTCTGTTTAGACTTCTCTGTCCTAAACATTTATATTACGGAGAAAGTTAATTGGATTTGCAATAAAATATAATATCTGCTGTTGTGGCTTCTCCCCATGCACTTTTTTCAGTTTCTTAAAGTGCTATTGACCTTGAAACTTAATCTGATTCGACCTGTGTCCTCATTGTGAGTCGTTCCTGATAAGAGCATGCAGGGCAAAGAGCTGAAAAGGTAATCCAGCTTCTCATTTTGCGGCGATGTAATTGTGGCGTCTTTTGATTTGGCCTGTACTTCATGGGGAGATATTTATCTATTGCTACAAGGTGTGCCATTGCGGGATACAAAGTGTAAATAAATTCCATGAAAAGTCATCAACAATTTAATAAACATGAGACTACAGAGGCAGAATGCAGTGGACACATCTTTCATGTTTACTATATTGATGTAGTATATTTATTATGCACACACTAAATAGCTGTTGTTGCTAATAGATTTATCATTTAAATGGTTAGAAAAGGAGTAAAACAATATGCAATAAAAAACAGGGTTGCACTGATACCAATACCAATTCCCTTCCGATATTGATCCGATACTCCAATTATCAGTCATTTTGAGACTACAAACATATTTTTACAACTTAAGACTAATAACTATTGACCTATAACCCTTTATTTTATAGCTAAGAACCTGCAGTACTCAGTCACCGAGTTTATGTTACAATGTTTTACTGTTGTAAAGTCTCTGTAATAGGTGTATAAACAATATTATTAGCATATTACCATGGTACAGGAAACATGAGATCTTTTAGGAAGTTTCAGGTAAGTTTTGGTATCAGTTGACAATAGGTATTGGCAAATAATAAATGCTCAAGCATCAATATCAGTATCGGAACTGGAAAGGCTGGCTACAAGGGCGATTCTAGTCTAGTTGCGTCACTTTTTTAATTCCAAGTCTTTTTCTTTGCTTGACTCTGTTGGTGTTGGCGAGCAGCTGTTTGAGCTGCACATTGTCCTGTGCTGCAGCATTTTAAGGATATCCTCGTGTGCCTTGATTTGCTCTTGCAGCTGGTTCTCTTTCTTTTGGATCTTTTGGAAAAATGTTTAAAGAATAAAATACTCTAGTCCAGAGTCCAGCTCCAACTCCAGACAGTGGAAAATGCATCTAAACATCAGTTGCCCCCTGCCAGAAATCAACAACGAGAAGGAGACTACAACTACTACTATTACCACCACAGCCGCTACTACTACTACTACTACTACTACTAGTAAAAACATTCATTCTACTGTGAGCAGGGCCACAAAGTCTCCACATTTGACCTGTAACCAAGTTGTCTCCTCCACTAGAAAAGCTAAATAGCCTACAACGCCTTTAAGCAAATAGTGAAAATGTCTTTGAAAAAGTAGATGTCTGATAGAAATGAAATACTGCAGGACTTTCCAGACTTTCTAGCTTAGATGACTTGCAAATTCATCTAAGAGCTCTTTGGGTAAACACTGAGGTAAACCATATTACTATACTTATTGTATCTACATCTTCTTATTCCATCCACCATGATTTAAACAAGTCTCACTGTTTCTTCTCTCTCAAATCTCAGAGCCATCGTTTATTCAGTTTATTCAGACACCCGTACATTATTCAACTCTCCTGCAAATGTGTTTGCATTTCATCTGCGCTGACGAAATCCAAGTGAAAAAGCGCTGACTTGAGACTTGTGAGTTTGTAACAATATTCTGAATGCAAACCCGGTGCATTGTGTTCACAAACAGCGCCAAAATGTCTGTCTCGCTGCCGACTATAAATGGCATCACAGCTGGTCTTTGCCAAACCTGCCTGAAACTCCTCTGCCTGTGTGTCCATCACGAGCCTGCGTTTGTCTCCTTCCGCTCAGTTACACTGCGTTATAGGAGTCCCACTGCTTATTGTGAAGAGGTGGAGCTGCCTTGTAGATTAGTCTCACATGGAAACCACAGGGAACCATGCATTAAATTGTCTCTACTTCTACATTTATTGCAACTTTTCAGGTGAGAAGTGCGCCACGTGCTTCTTTTTTTATGTGTTATTTCTCTGCCTAGAAGTTTATGCAGAAGTCTAATAAAGTTATGTACTATATTTTATGTTGTTCACTTCTGCACCGCATCTGTAGATTTAACTGTAAATTTTGCTGTAAAATTGTGTACATTGTGTAGTTTATTTTTTATTTTATTAATACATTTAAATAGTTTTTCTTTAATGCATGCCTTATTTGATATATCTTGCTTTCATTATTGTTCATCGTTGTATGTTGCATCGAATCACCAAAGCAAGTTCTAAGCCTGTGAATTTTGTTCAATGGCAATAAACCTTTTCTGATTCTGATTCTAGCATAACCTGTGTAACTTGACCTGGTGACGTCATCTGCTTGTCTCTATGGAGAATAGGTTTAATGCAAGATTACAGGCAAGTGAATGAAGAGGGAAGCGCTTTGTGTATTTGTGAAATATGTCTGCAGTTTTCTCTCTATTGGATTGAACAAAAGATTTTTCTGCTGGTTTAGATTTTCTAGTGTTCCACCCTTTACGACTGCTATCAGTGAATCAATCCGGTGTTTGCCAGGTTAATCATTTTATGTGGAATTGCTGCTTTATTGCTGTTGTGAACAGATTTGATGCTAGCAAGCAAAAATAAATTCAAAACTAAATATAAGTTTTGGAAACTAAAGATAAACTGGTGTCTGGCTGGTTTCCTGGTGCAACGGTAACAACCTGGAGACAGTGGGGATGATCGTGGACTTCAGGAAAGTTACAGCCCCCAGCCCCCCTCACTATCACAGACTCCCCCATCACCACCGTGGACTCCTTCCGCTTTCTCGGCACCACCATCACACAGACCTCAAGCCCAGCCTCAGCTCCCTCATCTAGAAGGCCCAGCAGAGGATGTACTTCCTGCAGCAGCACCAAGCTGCCAGCGGAGATGATGGTGCAGTTCTACACGGCCATCATTGAGTCCATCCTCACCTCCTTCATCATCGTGTGGTACACTGGAGCCACAGCCAGGGACAAACAGAGACTACAGCGCATTGTGCGCTCTGCTGAGAAGGTGATTAGCTGCAGACTTCCATCTCTGCAGAACCTGTACGTCTCCAGGGCTCTGGGACGTACAGGTCGGATCACAGCCGATCCTTCTCACCCTGGACACGGACTATATAAGCCACTCCCCTCAGGCAGGAGGCCACTCCCCTCAGGCAGGAGGCTACGGTCCATCCGGACCAGAACCTCCCGCCACAAGAACAGTTTATTTCCCTCTGCCGTTGGACTCATGAACACTTCTAAATACCTGCCACTTAAACTACAATTGAATCAATCATTCGCCGCACTGTTCACTTTCTCTATTACATATGTAAATTCAACTGTAAATTTTGTGTACATTGTAAGTCCATTTTTATTTTTATCCTATAGCAGATTTAAATTGTTTAAATTGCACCGAATCACCAAAGCAAGTTCCTATGTTTGTGAATTCTGTTCATTGGCAATGGCAATAAACCTTTCCTGATTCTAAACACTATTTTTCTCATATAATACAGTGTTGTGTAAAATTTAATATCCATTTCAAAGTTAGATACAATCACTCTACTTATGCTTGAAGTATCTAATGCAAGTCTTAGATACTGTCACGTAGGCATGCGTGGAGAAAAAGTAAAAAGAAGCAGAAAGTCCATAATCATATAAGAAATATTATTCACTGTGTGTTCTCCAGCCTTAAATAATAAACACTTCACCATCATTTGAATACCACATGAGAAATGACGAGCCCGCGCTGCCGCTGATCTACTGGGTTCACGTTAAGCACAAGGAGGATAATAGTGGATTATGTGTGTGATAAATTACTTTTAATCCTTAAACATGCGCAGGCATTTAATCTTACTATCCATTGATACGCGTGCCTCTGCATTACCTATGAGGATGACAACATGGAAACAACTATAGATATTATTCCAGAGTCACCCATGGGAGTCTGTGTACTGGATATTTTTGTGAAGGAACACTGTGCGCCCCACATGAAGTTAATTAAACGAATTCTTGAGATGTCACTGACTTGGCAGCAGGAGCAGGAGATAATTACTTGTACTACTGTTTACAATGTGAGCACTTCAGTTTTTACATTATGTTGGCCGACACATGGGTAGACAATAGCTGTCATTTAGTACAATTCTTAGTCATGGGTTTCAACTTCAACATTTGAAAGATTAAAAAATGTAGTATATTATATTTTGAATTGTTAATTACAATGGCAACGCCCAAACCCACAAATAGCCTCTTCATCTCAGAAGGTTTTAGGTTAAATTGTTCCTCTTTGTGTTACGGCTGGTTCTGCTTCTTGCCACTCTCAAAACATGTGGAAGTTGAATAAGTCAAAGTAATAAATCCCCTTAAAATGACTGTGAGATGTTCCTTTGTAAGCTAAACGTAGTCCATCTCTTCATTATCACAATTTAATTTCATCATCACTTCTAAAACTAACTTCTGAGGGAGAAAAAGTTAGAGCTGTAGATGCAACAATGTACTTCATTATTTTAATGGAGCCACAGTTTTAATACCTAATACATTTGGCACTTAGATGTCACCCAGAATTTACTTAATTTTCTGAATAAAGACTGTCGATCCTTGGCACAGGTCAGGGGTCCCTGTAAGTATAAAAGTGCATGTTTCAACAGCACTAGATAAATTGGACACTGTGTTGAGCTTCAGACAGTCAAGCAGGTGACAGAAACAGTGTAAACAGCAGGTGATGACTGTTACCCCGTGATCTGAGTGTGCATTCATATCCAGCTGCTATGGGACATTGTGGGTTTATGGGTGCTGATGTTGCACTAGCCGACCTTGGAGGGCAATGGGTTAGGTATAGGAGAATCACAATAGGGCTTGACCTTTTTGGACTTGGACAATAAGATGAACATGAAAGCATTTACTGCGCTACAAACTTATTTTCTGCCCCGGTTTTCTGCGTAGGAAGGTTTAAAGGTTTACTGGGACTTTGAGGTAAAATACCGCCTCCAGGGCAGTGCACTCGCGCTGTTCTTTTCTGCGGGAAACAGTGATGACAAACGCCCAGGGAGGATAAAAGACGCCTTACCTTCTGTGAGCAGACGCGCGGCGTGCGCAAAAGATGGGTCCAGCGTGTCTTTCTCCGCTATCAGCTCAGGTAAGTATTTCTCTGGATGCATGTTTCTCACAGAACAGCTTTCACCGGCAAAGCAGGTCAGAGTGAGACAACACCAGCAGTTCTTTTTTAGGGCACGCGTGAGAAGTCTCTTTGCGCGCAAGGTCCTTTCCCAACTAATCGTGCAGTTTGGTGATGTAGCTGGTTCAGGGGTGTGCGCCCGTCTTTGCCATCGCCGCTCACTGCTCACTGCTCAATGCTCTCGGCTCCGCGCCAAACGCACACTGTGGGTACGCACTGTCTGCATCGCGCAGTTTCCCGCCCCTTGCATTGTTATTGGCCACTGTAAGACTGGCACTCCGGGAAAACAAAGCGCTTTCCCTCCTAACAGGAGCATATTTATGTGTTTGGAAGGAACGATGAAGATTTAACAACCAAACAAACAACCAAACAAACAACCAAACAAACAAACAAAGATGGGTCAGCCAGGTTAGACCCACTGAAACAACACATCTTCATTCACAAGTCATTAGTTAGCAGAACTTCAAAAATACAAATACAATCACTGTGATTGCAACTGTATTCAAGACCAGGAGCTCAGTGTGAGTCGAGTGAAGCAGCACAGAAACTAAACAACAAACTCTGTCGCTGTCCATGGTACTGAAATATACACATCTCATTCGGTGCAGCCAGAAGAAAATAAACTCAGTTCATTTTTCACTGCATCCATGTATTTCAATTGTGTTCACGTAAAATAAATAAATGAATGAAACATAGACTAAAAATGGTGCAATCAGAAAAAATACAATTGAAAACAACCTTTCTTCCTTGCAACCTAAATAGACGCAACATTCTGTGTTTTTTTCTTCTTTAGTCTGCATTACACCACGCTGAGCTTTAGAAGACTGTGGTTCTGCCCAGAATCACAATACCACAGAGGCTAACGTTTGCCTCTTAGAGTTTTAAAGTAGTATATAACAAAGTGAAAGAAATTTCCAAAGGAAAAATATCAGAAGAGAGTTATAGAGCTTTTGTGTGCAAGAGAACGAAAAACTCATTCAATATCACAAATCAAAGCTCAAAAAGCAGTTGGTGGTTAGAGATCCTGTCAAGAGACATTATGCTATTCTCATTTATGACGTTTATTTTCAAAATATGTGGTTTTGCGGCCCCCTAGTGATTAAAATGCAACATTGCACATAAATAGGCACGCTTTCACGTGACCACGGCGGAAGAGGAGCCCACGCTGTTGTTTGTGCGTTTACGGGTTAACAATTTGTGGATTTTTTCATATTTTGCGTATTGTGTTGTACTGTGTGTACACCGTGTACATCGTGTTGCCTTTTGGTGACTGGTTTGACTTTTCCTAAGGTTAGTCTTCTTTCAGCTACACCACTGTATATCCTATAGGAGAGTTAGTGCACGTGCATAGACTTGTAATTAAGAAGTGGTGAACTCTCCCTATGGTGAGGGTCTGAGTGTCAGCTTCAAGTTGAAGTGGCTCAAATGAGTTACATCAATATTTAAAGTTGCAAAGCCACATTCAATAGTGCACCATCCACTCATATGCTTTCATTTTGATGCAGGAAGATGTCTGTTGTGTTAGTGGTGCACGGTGGAGCGTGGGCCATTCCGGATGACCTGGCCTCCGCCTCTGTCAGTGGAGTTAAATCCGCAGCACGTGAGGGGTTTTCTGTGTTGAAGAAAGGTGGAAGTGCTCTTGATGCTGTGGAGGCAGCCGTGAGATCTCTGGAAGACAACAATGTGTTTAATGCAGGTAAATCATAAATGCATCTACGTCAAAGTGCACATCATCACATTTAATGTTCATTTTAGATAGGCCTTCATTACATATTGTGTCTAGTCTTTTTTTCATTTTTTTATCATGTTGCTTATTACCGGTACAGTACATCAGTTTTGAAGATTGAAACCTAGTATATCATCGTGCAATGTCTCCCCCTAGTGTTTGATCTGTCGACTTGCACTTTGTAATTGCCAGATTGAGGAGCTGGGTCGGTTCATTGGCCTCTTAATCTTCATTATTGACACCAATTTAGCTGCTTCCTCGAAAACCCCTTAAGTGTCTGTACATGTTCACTGATGTTGTGTACCTGATAGAAAACAGAATTACAGCCTTGTTTAAAAAGTTAATTTAGTGGCTCATTCTGACAATTTAATTACAGGGCACGGAGCAGTGCTTAATAGTGAAGGAGAGGTGGAGCTTGATGCTATTATAATGGATGGGAAGACACTTGGAAGTGGTGCAGTCTCTTCAGTTAAGAATATTGCCAACCCTGTGTCACTTGCACGCGCTGTAATGGAAAAGGTTTAATCTTTTGACTTTTTTTGTTTGTTTTTTTGTTCAACTCCTTCACCTTAGAATTTATGTATAGACAAGAGTGCATTTATATCTAGACAACATTTATTTTATTTCTAATACCTTATCTATGCATGCATTTTATTTGACCTGAATTTATTTGACTATTTTTACTATTATTAATTATTGTTTTATGTACACTATATTTATGTCATATTCCTTGTTTGTGGATTTACAATATCAATAAAGCCTTTTCTGATTCTGATTCTGTATGCTGCCTGCAGACAGACCATATGATGCTCACGAGCAGAGGTGCAAACCTGTTTGCGGAGAGCATTGGTATGGCCACAGTTTGTACAGAGAAACTTGTGTCTGAGTTTGAAAGAAAAGAATGGGAGAAACACAAGACTTATGTCACTGGGGTTAAGGAAGACTTCAATGCAAAGTGGTATGTTACATTAATAAGCCTAAACAACTGAGCATTTAAATTTAGTATAGTATATCAGAGTGTTAATATTCTTATTTTCTTTTTAGGACCCATGATACTGTTGGAGCAGTGGCAGTGGACTCCGCTGGAAATGTTGCTTGTGCCACATCTTCTGGAGGCATCAGAAATAAAATGGTTGGCAGAGTGGGAGACTCCCCAGTAATTGGTAAGTATAAATTGTTATTGCATATTAATAATATACAATATTACAGTAGTCTTGACGTATGTTTTTTCACCAATTGAGGCTGTGGCGGCTATGCAGACAATTGTAATGGTGCTGTGTCATGCACTGGCCATGGAGAGAGTATTCTAAAAGTCACATTAGCCAGACTTGTTCTTTCATACATGGAACAAGGTAAGAATGACACAATAGTCATAATTTAGTGAGACATAAAAGCTACCCATTTTGTTTTTCCAAAGGTAAACCCATAGTGGAGGCCTCAGATTTAGCCCTGAAGTACATGGGAGATCGTGTCCATGGAGCTGGTGGTGCCATTGTGGTCTCTCCATCAGGGCAGTGGGCTGCTACGTTCACCACAGAGAGGATGGCATGGGCAGCTGTGGAGAAAGAGACTTTGTGGTATGGTCTGAATCCTCAAGAAAAATGTCAAGAACCTTTAACTTCATAGAATGTTCACATATTTTCATTAAGTAAAATAAACTGTATTGTAAAATGTAGCTTGCTTGGTATATTTTTTTCCCAGATGAATAAAATATTCATATTTTATAATTTATTGTCCATTTGTGCACAATTAAAACAGTAGTTAAAATATCAACAAGTTTCAAGATAATACTAATATTTCTCCAATAGAGTAATGTTAATAGACAGTAATAAGCAATAAAACCATCTTGTGTACTGGTGATTCACATTTCTGTTATTCAGCCAATAATAAATCATAATAAAGTATTCATTATATTATGTGTTTAGTTCTGGTGTATTTTAATTTATGTTGCCAGTGATACTAGTGTAAGGATGACCTGCTCGGTGTAAACAGAAACCACGTGACGGCTGCTCTTTGCAGCAGTTGGAGTCGGATGACGGCTGAGTTTGAGGAAGTTAACTTGGCTCCACAGCAGCTGTGTTAGTATGTAATCTTACACGAGTTGGATGCACCACTAGAGGGTTGGAGAGGTGAGGTGGCTTTGTAAATAGCATATCATATTAAAATATGCATAAATATTGCAAACTGTGTAGGCATTTTGAAAAGGTTAAACGTACAATCGAGGCATGTAGCTACAAACAAACTTGCTACTTGGGGCCTCTACCATAATGCTAACGCGATTTAGCATGCTGACATGTTAGCATTTGGCGATTGAAATATGAATGCTTACAGTTCTTGCTAACGTTTTGACATTTTTGATTGGATCACAGTTTTACCGTTATCCATACTCAGAAGAGAGCATGCAATCGAAGTGTTTGTGTTTTTAACTTCATTCATACTTTGACATTATCATGTTGAGCCTAATCTCGTTTTAGCGGATGATGGTAGCCTCATGCTATAAGGCTAGCTTGCTAACGGTTAGCAAACGTAGCCCAAACATAACATGCACAAACTCGACCTACAGTTAACTTGCATGCATTTGTGAAGGAAAGAAATCTTTTAGAACATTATATTCTCAGACTATATTTTGCACGATATTAAGTCACTGAAACATGACGCGCTCTAAACTATTCCATGTTTCCGCCAAAACAAGTCTCCTTTACTGTAAAAACGTAATGTTTCTCCACTGGGAAAATCATACCCCCTTACACATGAAACCTTTCCTTATTAAAATATACATATTAATGTTATATACACGCATGCTGTCGTCAAGAGCTTAACTTCTCAATCATGTTGTAGTAACTACAGCTTAGGTGCTATTTTTGAGTATGCGCTACTCCTCCACACACGATATAGTGTGTAACCTAATTAAGTAGAGCTTTTATTCATTGCATGATTTATAAACACAGACATACGCAATCCATCAGATCTTCTTAATGTCATTGACACCGCCGATAAACTCTTTAACTGGCATTAAGGTTAAATGTTTTCTCTCAATACAGGAAGGTAGCAGCATTCATGGATATTGTGGACACTTTAAACCATCTAATACCTAGTGACCAGTTGGATGACTCGCTGAGCGTTGGTCAAAATTTGGAATGTGAAGCCAATAATGAATTCTGTACAGGAATTCCACTTGAAGATTCACTGAAAAACATGCTGAGTGATAAAGATCCTATGTTTGGATGTGCAAGTTCACAGTTTAATCTGCTGGACAGCGAAGACCCTGCTTTCCAAATTGCTGGTATGCTTGCAAACGCATTGCTCTTCTTTGAATTTTAATAAGTGTTAAATGTAATTTCATTAGCAGGTTTTGTCTAAATTAGATTTTCAATGTTCAACAGGTCTTGATGGTGGTACAATGTCTTCAGGCCTTCGCAGTGAAATAACGGTAGCAGAAACTCCACTTGTGAAGCGACCAGTTGGCAGACCCAGAAAACGTCCTTGTCATGCAGAAAATGGTATGGCTCGTTTGTTTTATTGACTCCAAGTTTAATGTAGTTTGTCTCTGTTTATTACTCCATTCTTTCATATTTTTTTATATTTAGACAATGCAGTCAACAATGCCTCACAACCAAACCAGACAGATGCCCCTATCATACGCAGACGACCAGGAAGGCCTAGAAAGCTGCCCAATGCCTTGGAGAATTCATTTTTGATTGACAAAGGAGTGAATGGTGGGAAGTTAAAGCAAGACCTAATGAATGGTGGACGCATCAACATCAATGATTTTGAAGTCGCTTTATGGCTACAACCCAATGTTGTTTTAAGAAAGCTGACCGTAACTATTGGGGGATTTAGGATTGAGTTGCTCCCAGGACCTGGATATATTCAAACTGTGGACGACAGCCAGGCAACAATCTTTGAGGGTGGGGACATTGGCGTTACCATGTTGCCGGATGCCACTCTTGATATACGGTCACCATTAACAGACAATATAGCAGCAATAGACATAGTGAAAAGTTGTGTGGACGATGCAGCTCTTGGGCTGGGACCGTATGTAAATCCTAATGAAGTGCAAACTGCCAATGGGACATTACAAGGCACTCGGTTGGAAGACGACTCCAAACAAGACAATCAGGCTGAAAAGCAGAAAACTAACAATAAGCAAAAAGACCCTGTTAAACCGCAGCAAAAGGTTAATGATAACAAAACCAGTAACGACAAAGATAAAAGTCCAAACAAAGCAGACACTCATCCTCTCAAGTCACAAAAGCCAAAGCAAGGCCTCCCTTCCATTAAGAATAAAGAACTGGTTTCAGGTCAGCAACATTCCGTCACCAAGAAACCCAAGCCATTGCAACACACACAATCAAAACTCATAAACAGAGATGAAAAACCTGTCGCAAAGATTGTCCAAGACAAAAAGGGCTTGGTGTCTTTAAAAAGGCCCACTGAAAATGCCCAAAGTGGTCATCACAATAAGGTCCAAAAGACTCAAGGAATGGTAGATGTTAAAGTCAAGCCAAAGCTGCCATCCTCACCTACGGCTTTAGTGAAAAAGAACTCGTTCTCTGGCCCTCGTGAGCAACAAGGACCCAGCAAGTCAACTCCGCCACAAAACAGAGTTGAGAGCGTGCATCCAACTCCCAATCGTCCAGGTCAATCTGTGAAGTCACCTGAGGCGTCTGAAAAGCTTAAATTGAAAAAGCCTGACAAGCTGGTTCATAAACCGAAAAGTAGAACCATCTCAGTTGAAGAGCCGGAGCTTTTCATCCCGGATAATGCACCTGTTGTGAAAAAAGAAACTATAGAGGAGCCACCTGCTGTCAACAGTGAGACTTCATGGGATGCCTGCAACTCTTGTGGCCTGTGCAAGAAGCCCCATAACAACATGTAAGTCATCTAACATTTAATTTTGTCCCTTCTGTACAGTATGGTGCAGGTTATTGAGAATACTTAGTCTAAAGTGGAACGGTTCAGGAGTAGCTATTTCATAGAAGTCATGAAGCTGCTACTTGGTTGCATCCCTCTGTGAAAAAGACAAGAATGAAAAGAGTTATTATTTGTCTTGTTTTTTGAATACCGATAGGTTTATGGTGGGGTGTGGTCGCTGCGACGACTGGTTCCATGGCGACTGCGTAGGTCTGGATTTGATAAAAATTCGCGAGATGGAGGAGGAAGACCAGATGTATGTGTGTCTGAAGTGCTGTGAAGAAGAGTGCAAAAAAGCTGAGCCTGAGCCCGAGCCCCCTGGTGAACTCAAAGCAGAAGTTAAAACTGAAGTCCAGGATCCTAAGTCTTCCCCCACCAAACCTCGAGCTGGGCCCTCCCAGAGTGTCCCTTCAGGGGGGGTCCCTGTAGTAAGAAAGGTGAGAAGAATTAAAACTGTCCTCCTTTGAAACGTTAAGTTTACACAGCTTTTGTTATTTATAATTCATTCATTATTATTACATTTGTTGTCATTTGTCTTCTACAGCTAATTGCTTTTCTTCAGATTTTTATAATAGCCAGTGTTACCATTCCAGGGTTTGTTGGCTTTTGTTTTTACCTGGGCTGTTAGGACATTTCCACATGGGGGTGGTTTACTTGGTGTGTTCACTAAACATGCACCTTTTCAAAATCAAAGTTTTTCAACCTCGCACTATGTTTTTGTGCACACATCTGCCCCCACTCTTTTCCTTTTTCTATCATTATGAAAAATGACTTTCTGTCTCTAAACAGGAGCCTGAACGACGGCAATCCACAGATCACAAACCCTGTATGTTTTTAAAGCTGTATACACTTTTGTTCACTCATCACTATTGTTTGACTAAATGTTGACTTTCTGTTCACACAGCCTTTTATTCAAAACAAGATATCAAAAGTAAACCTTCCTCATCCTCGAAGAAGCCTGTGTCTGTGGAACAAATCAGACGAAGCGTGCGTGATTCCTTAAAAGAAATTCTCACACAGAGGTAGGACCCTGTTACATATTAACAATATTATATTTACACGAGCATAAACCATCCATTCAAACTGATGTTTTCAGAAAAAAACTAATTCTGCCAATGTTTTAGGTTGAAAGAGTCCGACCTAAATGTCAGTGTGGAGAAGGCTTATGAAATTGCCAAGAAAACAGAACGTGAGCTGTTTCACTTGTACAAAGACACCGACAGCAAATACAAAAACAAGTACAGAAGTCTAACGTTTAACCTTAAGGATACTAAAAACAACGTAGGTTAAACTTTAGTATTATTAAGTGTTGAATGTTAACATTTTATCTAAGGCTCTATATTTTGATGTTGTCCTTTGTGTCAGGTTCTGTTCAAGAAAGTTCTCAAGGGGGACATTTCTCCTAGCAACCTCATTCGAATGAGTCCTGAAGAATTGGCCTCAAAAGAGTTGGCTGCTTGGCGACAAAGAGAAAATCGACATGTACGTAATACTGTTATGAACTTTTTCTTTCTCGTAAGTGATCTTTTTCGTTGTATTCTAAAAGATATTCCATTTGACATCTTTTGCAGACGATTGAAATGATCGAGAAGGAGCAAAGGGAGGCAGAGAGGCGGCCGATCACCAAGATCACGCACAAAGGTGAAATTGAAATCGAGAGCCTTGAACCAGTGAAGGCACCCGAGACTGTGGAGGTGAGAGAGGTCAAATAATCAACATCATATTTACCTGCAGAAATGTACGGGTTTGAAGTTCAATGACTTTTTCTCTCAGAAGCCTGTGCCGCCTCCCAAAGCACCACAAGTCCCCTTACCAGAGCCAATAATAACTTCAGAAAAGAAAGAAGAGATCAGCCCACATGAGAAGGACACCACAGCACAACACAAGTCTCATTTATTTGACCTGCACTGCAAAATCTGCACTGGTACCTCCTAAAGCTCCACTATGTCTGCGTAAGTAACCACTCAAATACACTTGATAAAAATTGGGTTCTTAATTTGACCAGGTCGTATGGCTCCACCGGTGGAAGAGGCTCCAACTAAAGTGGTCAAAGTTGCTACTACAGTGATTAGGAGACAGTCCACTAAAGCAGAAGAGACGACCACCGCGCCCGCTAACGACGACGACCTCCACCTCAGTGTGCTGGAGGAGAGTCTTCAAAATGCAAAGTCTGGCTACGGCGCAAAGTAAATACTCATTTTACTGAACATGAGCTGAACATGTTTGTTTTGTGCAAAGTAACTTTTGAAATCTTTGTTCTCTTACAGGTTGGACACTTCTGCAACAAAAGAGGAAACTGCTACTTTCCTGGCTGGTTTGAAGTCCTTGTGGCGTGGATTTCTTCACATGACCGCTGTGGCCAAACTTGTGACCAAAGCCTTTACAGTTTCTGGCATTTTTGACCATTTGACTGAAGTGAGTTGTGCATTCAGTTTGTCATGATTTGAAATGTGAAATTCTGAGTTGTATGTTTTCTTTGTTTTTGTAGGATCTACCAGATAGTATTCAAATTGGTGGGAGAATTGGTCCACACATCGTGTGGGATTATTTGGAGAAGATTCGGGCAACTGGAACCAAAGTAAGAGCCTTACAATGTTGATCAGTGATAAGTCAAATACATGTATTATTTATATGGAATTTAGCACATATTTAGTATAGTGAAAAGAAGGGACGATGGCTCATTCACTTACAAAAAGATGATGTGGTCATAAAGCTGTTTTTTGGACCATAAAGCCATGTACATTTATTTTCATCAATAGATGGGTCTTTGCCATATCCTGTTCTGACCTTCACACAATTGACTTTTTGTAGGAGGTGTGCTTGATCCGATTCTCTCCTGAGACTGAAGAAGACGAGATTTCCTACACTCTGCTCTATGCCTATTTCAGCAGTCGTAAACGCTTTGGTGTGGTGTCTAACAATTTAAAACAAGTAAAGGATATGTACATCATTCCTTTGGGTGCTACTGAAAAAATTCCACATCAGCTTGTTCCGTTTGATGGACCAGGTAAATATATACCGGTACCATATTTTTCATATGTTTGACATTTTAAACCTTTTACTCACCATTATGGTTCCACAGGCTTGGAGAACAACCGTCCAAATCTTCTTCTTGGACTCATAATACGCCAGAGACCAAAAAGAGATTATATTTCAGAAGAATGTGAACCAAGACCTCCTCCAGAAGTCAAGTTGAATACAGTGTCATTGAAGGAAACTAAATCTTCACAAGAGGAGGATGAGCAGTTGTACCTCTCCAGTTTAACCCGTCCACTTAGAAAAGAAAAGGACAAACCACTTGACACTACTGAAGTCGCAGAAGAAGATGAGCCATTGGCATTTGAAGACCCTCCTGCTTCAGAGGAAGGGAACAGTCAGGGAACAAAAAAGCCACGCTTTCTACCAGGTGTGCTGCTTGGCAGGGGTGGGATATTTCCACCACTGCCAGATGTTTTTGGGAAATCTTCACCATTGGCAGCTGGAGATGACACAAAGAAGACACACCAGGCTGTAACAACAGAGACGTCAACATCTGCAAACCCCCTCAAAAGTCCCACATCTGTTACTCCACGAGATCGCTTCCTCATCAGGAAGAGGGATCCTAAACCTGCAAATGTTGAGACTGAGCCGCCCGGACCAACTGATGCCGCCAAAAGTGTCCCGTCAACAGCTCCAACAGCAGCCGTGAGTCAGAATGCAACCGTCACTTTGAAGGATAAGCCTCCAGATGTGTCCACTGAAGTGTTCCTGGCCAGCTTGTCAACATTGCAATGCAGTGCAGGCAAAGGGGATTCTGCGTTTGTGAATGTCGATAATAAAACTACAAATACAGAATCTCAAAATCCCACAACTACTGTCGATATTGCTAAACCACTAAGTGGAATATTGAAAAAATCTTCAGCATATTCTACTGAGGGTATAAACGAAGTGCTAGCAAATGAAAAAGCTGCCGCACAAAGTCAAACTGTTTTTGATGTGGCTGAAAGTAATCCGTTAACGTCAGTCGTTTCCTCATCACCAGTGAAAGCAGAAGAGCAAATTAAAGAGACAAAAGTTGACGTTTTTAAGGGTAATATTGATTATTTCAATCCATTTGTAGTACAGGAGCTGGTCACAGAAATCCCACTGCTCGACCCGGAGTCCAGAATAACCGAGCCCACTGACCACCAGAGCAGTGATTCAACTCTGGTATCGGACAGCTATGATTACCCATCTGCCTCGGTGGCTTTGTCCACTGCAGAAACTCTGGAGCAGAACTCCAGTACAACATTGTCTTCAGAGGAATCGTCTGGACAGTCTAAGGAGTACAAACCCGATGAAGTCCGTCACACTGACCCTCATGAGAGGCGCCATCACAGGGACGCTCATCACAAGAAGAGTCGATATCACGACCGGGAACGGGAGAAGAAGCACGAACGTAACCACGACGACAAGTACAGGGACAGGAGCCGTCACCATGGACACTCGGATGAGCACTATAGTGAGAAGAGGAAAGATAGACACCACAGCGATGACTACAGACACAAGGACAGGCACAGACACAGACGGGACTCAGACTATGAAAATGGCAGACGAAGTTCAAGGGACAGCTACTCGTAATAATGTTTTTAAAATGACTGAAATGCTTTGCTCACAGAGATGACATTTTATTTGTTGATGGATTTCTCTTTTAAAAGGTTCTTTGTAATTGACAGTGCAGCCAAAATGATATATAATTTCAAATATTTTCAAAGAAATGCCTTTTTTTTAAACTCTAAATGTTGTTTTGAGAGGTTTTTAGCATTTGTATATATGTCCATATTGAGGTGTTGTGAAGACAATTATACATCACTTCCAGACTGATGGCAACATGTGGACCACTTTGACACTCAATTATCTGGCATTATTGTTACAAAAACTTTTAATAGCAGCTTTGCGTCATTTCAGATTTGTTTTAAGTATTTTAAAACATCTTTATAAAGACATGTACATTTTGGCTTGTAAAATACATTAGGAATGAAGTGTCCTTTGCACCGTTTGTTTATGTATAGTTCGTAATAAAGCTAATCTTTTTTTATTGTCAGACATAAAAAAATCTTTCAAAAATCTTACATCATTGTATTTTGTTAAACATAGGTTATTTAATTTATCCCTAAAGTTTATTTTTTGTAACTATCTAGAAAAGCAAAATTATTCACATACAATGTCATTCTAGTCAACTGCAGTCAACACATTTTCTTTATTGACAATAAACTAATGGTGCCAGCTTTATTAACAATGTGGAACATCGTTATCTACAACTGTTTGTTGCCGTCATAAACATTAAAACCATCACTATTCGAAAGAAACTGCAGTGGCTTGATGTCATTATACAAGTAAACATTCCTCAGAATACCTTCATAGCCTTTGTCGAATAACCCAGATGTCACAACGGATACATTTCTGTCGAGTTCAAATCCTCCAAAGTAAATTTTGCCTCCATAATTTAATGCTACATATTGCTCAAACTGATCAATATTTTTATGGATAACCCTAGTATTATTTAAGAAGACCTGAATGACTGTTCTATTCAGTGATATAGAAATACTGTGCCACTTATTGCAACACAGGGTTTTGTCTTTAAAGCTTAATGGTTCAGGAAGTCTCTCTCCTAAATTTACATACATTTTGATTTGCCCGTTCTCTAGCCCAATTGCGAGATAGTCTTCATTTTCATGCTCTGCTTTCCCCATCCACATAATTAAGCTATCATTTCTATAGGTTAGAAAGCTGAAAGAAACCACAGTGTTTTTTAGCTCCCTGGTGTTGTGTCTTGTGTCAGTGTATTTTATAAAGGAATTTCCCATGAAACGGAAAGCATCTGTTGACATTTCAGTGTCACAAAATCTTCCAGTCCACCCTAGAGGACAGAAACAGCGATAGGAGGTGACATTATTGGGGGAACAGAATGATCCGTGCTTGCAGTTATTATTCACACACCCGACAGACTGGTTGCACACGGGCCCGGTCCAGGCAGACGAGCAAGCGCACATGAAAGAGTCCGTGCTGATTGGCCGGCATCGCCCCTGGTTTTGGCACACTTTGTACCCACACGCCGTGCCATCCCAGTCCCCCACATTGGCCCCGCTCACGGCCCCTCTCTCCGACAAGTCCATGTCGAGACCATTCACAATAAGCTCCCTCAAACCACCCGTGAACCCCATTGGAGCACCTTCAGTTGCATCAGGAGCGACAGAGCTTAAACTAGAGACTCCTCCGACAAAGAAGTCGGTTGCCAGGTCAAGGGTGGTCATGTGCTGCTGTGTCGTGGTGTGTGTGATCTCCTTGTTATCCAGACTGAGGAAGCCCCAAAGACCAACCCTGCCTGCCTTCACCCGGTGCCAGGCTCTCCCGCTGGGGTCCACTCGGTCAGAGGACCGAAGGACGTGGGTGCCATCTCCCAGATTGTATCTCAGCTGGACATGGCCTGCAGTCAGTGACAGACAGAGGAAGTCTCCTGTCAACAGACAACAAAGTGGGTTAGGGGGAAGAGGAAGAATGGATATACAGAATTATTGACTGTTACCCATTTAGATTCATATATATAAATGAATAATTGAGTAAAATTAATTACAGGAGACTATCATTATTATTATAAAAAAGCTAATACAATAAATCTAAGTGATGATTGGTGCAGATAGTAGGTAGGCAATGCTTTATTTGTTCTCTTTGATACACAAATCATAGTTTTACGTCATCATTATAGCCACATCAATAAGAAATGATATATGCATATACAATCCTGAATAAGAATGCTTCAGATCAGATCAGATCAGATCAGATCATCACAACAATAGTTTAAAAGCACTGTGACCCTAACCTGCTCTGGTGTTGAGATGCTGTGCTGTGTAGATGATGATGCCATCTAGTGCTAAAGGCTGGAACTGCAGCTCCAGCACGGTGCTGTGTCTCAAACTGAGAGGAGCAAACGACATCCACGAGGACTGG
Organism: Eucyclogobius newberryi; assembly: GCF_026437365.1. NCBI lineage: Eukaryota > Metazoa > Chordata > Actinopteri > Gobiiformes > Gobiidae > Eucyclogobius > Eucyclogobius newberryi. Next base: position 14,348,735 of record NW_027316500.1, on the reverse strand, counting down.
TTCCCACTGAAGAATGGGTCAGTGATGGTCACAGCTGAGTAGCACACAACAACACAGCACGTTAATAATTAAAAAGTGAGATCATTGATTAACAGTGAATAAACATGTATGGTTGAAACTGCGGTGACCTTTGTCGCAGTACAAGCCCGCGGTCCCCAGGGGGCAGTGGCAGGTGTATCCGTCTGGGAGAGCAATGCAGGTGGAGCCGTGGGCACAGAGCGGAGGGGGGCTGTGTTCTACGTCACACACGGACACAGACTCTGAACACAGCGGCCCCTTCCATCCAAACAGGCACTGGCAGCTACAGCACAGAGCAGAACTTTATTCAGGAGGATTCAAATGACCGTTCAATCATTTCATGTGGCATCAGGCCATTTTGTTTGTGATGCAGAGGGTTTTATATTGTGGAGAATGTTTACACCTGGCTAGTGTCAACATATCAGAGCTGTCATTTTAAAAAGGTTCAAGGAGACGTTTTATTTCATTGAATGTTGATAGCTGTTTTAATTGAATTAAACGTGTACACTGCGTTAATGTAAAACTTACGTTAATTCTATTTATTCATGAGGCTTTAATATAAGCCCTTTTAGTGCTACGCTGCTGGTGCAGTGGTTAAGAGCGATGCACATGTGTGGCTACTTCCACCAGGGAGTGTCTACAGAGCCGCGGCGCGCGGCCAAAACTGCTAGGCTATTTTTTGCCGTGGCTCCAGAACGGGCTCCTGAAACTGCTGGGCTATTTGACCGCGCCGGGTTAGAGCTGAGGTTAGGGTTAGGGTTAGCCATGAGGCTATATGGCTGTGCCGCAGCTCCTGAAACTGCTGGGCTATTTGTCCACGCCGTGGCTCTGTATCACGTCATCGTGGGTTTCAGTACAGCCTCAGTCAACATTTGTTTATACCCCTCTATAACCCTCTCTCCTCCTCTATAACCCTCTCTCCTCCTCTATAACCCTCTCTCCCCCTCTCTAACCCTCTCTCCCCCTCTCTAACCCTCTCTCCTCCTCTATAACCCTCTCTCCTCCTCTCTAACCCTCCCCCCTCTCTAACCCTCTCTCCTCCTCTCTAACCCTCTCTCCTCCTCTCTAACCCTCCCCCCTCTATAACTCTCTCTCCTCCTCTCTAACCCTCTCTCCTCCTCTCTAACCCTCTCTCCCCCTCTCTAACCCTCTCTCCCCCTCTCTAACCCTCTCTCCTCTCTAACCCTCTCTCCTCCTCTCTAACCCTCTCGCCTCCTCTCTAACCCTCTCTCCTCCTCTCTAACCCTCTCTCCTCCTCTCTAACCCTCTCTCCTCCTCTCTAACCCTCCCCCCTCTATAACTCTCTCTCCTCCTCTCTAACCCTCTCTCCTCCTCTCTAACCCTCTCTCCTCCTCTCTCCTCCTCTCTAACCCTCTCTCCCCCTCTCTAACCCTCTCTCCCCCTCTCTAACCCTCTCTCCCCCTCTCTTCTCCTCTCTAACCCTCTCTCCTCCTCTCTAACCCTCTCTCCCCCTCTCTCCTCCTCTCTAACCCTCTCTCCTCCTCTCTAACCCTCTCTCCTCCTCTCTAACCCTCTCTCCTCCTCTCTAACCCTCTCTCCCCCTCTCTAACCCTCTCTCCTCCTCTCTAACCCTCTCTCCTCCTCTCTAACCCTCCCCCCTCTATAACTCTCTCTCCTCCTCTCTAACCCTCTCTCCTCCTCTCTAACCCTCTCTCCTCCTCTCTCCTCCTCTCTAACCCTCTCTCCCCCTCTCTAACCCTCTCTCCCCCTCTCTAACCCTCTCTCCCCCTCTCTTCTCCTCTCTAACCCTCTCTCCTCCTCTCTAACCCTCTCTCCTCCTCTCTAACCTTCTCTCCCCCTCTCTAACCCTCTCTCCTCCTCTCTAACCCTCTCTCCTCCTCTCTAACCCTCTCTCCTCCTCTATAACCCTCTCTCCTCCTCTATAACCCTCTCTCCTCCTCTCTACCCCTCTCTCCTCCTCTCTAACCCTCCCCCCTCTCTAACCCTCTCTCCTCCTCTCTAACCCTCTCTCCTCCTCTCTAACCCTCTCTCCTCCTCTCTCCTCCTCTCTAACCCTCTCTCCCCCTCTCTAACCCTCTCTCCCCCTCTCTAACCCTCTCTCCTCCTCTCTAACCCTCTCTCCTCCTGTCTAACCCTCTCTCCTCCTCTCTAACCCTCTCTCCTCCTCTCTAACCCTCTCTCCTCCTCTCTAACCCTCTCTCCCCCTCTCTAACCCTCTCTCCTCCTCTCTAACCCTCTCTCCTCCTCTCTAACCCTCTCTCCTCTCTAACCCTCTCTCCTCCTCTCTAACCCTCTCTCCCCCTCTCTAACCCTCTCTCCCCCTCTCTTCTCCTCTCTAACCCTCTCTCCTCCTCTCTAACCCTCTCTCCCCCTCTCTCCTCCTCTCTAACCCTCTCTCCCCCTCTCTCCTCCTCTCTAACCCTCTCTCCCCCTCTCTAACCCTCTCTCCTCCTCTCTAACCCTCTCTCCTCCTCTCTAACCCTCTCTCCCCCTCTCTTCTCCTCTCTAACCCTCTCTCCTCCTCTATAACCCTCTCTCCTCCTCTCTACCCCTCTCTCCTCCTCTCTAACCCTCCCCCTCTCTAACCCTCTCTCCTCCTCTCTAACCCTCTCTCCTCCTCTCTAACCCTCTCTCCTCCTCTCTAACCCTCCCCCCTCTATAACTCTCTCTCCTCCTCTCTAACCCTCTCTCCTCCTCTCTAACCCTCTCTCCCCCTCTCTAACCCTCTCTCCCCCTCTCTAACCCTCTCTCCTCCTCTCTAACCCTCTCTCCTCCTGTCTAACCCTCTCTCCTCCTCTCTAACCCTCTCTCCTCCTCTCTAACCCTCTCTCCTCCTCTCTAACCCTCTCTCCCCCTCTCTAACCCTCTCTCCTCCTCTCAAACCCTCTCTCCTCTCTAACCCTCTCTCCTCCTCTCTAACCCTCTCTCCCCCTCTCTAACCCTCTCGCCTCCTCTCTAACCCTCTCTCCTCCTCTCTAACCCTCTCTCCTCCTCTCTAACCCTCTCTCCTCCTCTCTAACCCTCCCCCTCTATAACTCTCTCTCCTCCTCTCTAACCCTCTCTCCTCCTCTCTAACCCTCTCTCCTCCTCTCTCCTCCTCTCTAACCCTCTCTCCCCCTCTCTAACCCTCTCTCCCCCTCTCTAACCCTCTCTCACCCTCTCTTCTCCTCTCTAACCCTCTCTCCTCCTCTCTAACCCTCTCTCCCCCTCTCTCCTCCTCTCTAACCCTCTCTCCTCCTCTCTAACCCTCTCTCCCCCTCTCTAACCCTCTCTCCTCCTCTCTAACCCTCTCTCCTCCTCTCTAACCCTCTCTCCTCCTCTCTAACCCTCTCTCCTCCTCTCTAACCCTCTCTCCTCCTCTCTAACCCTCTCTCCTCCTCTCTAACCCTCTCTCCCCCTCTCTAACCCTCTCTCCCCCTCTCTAACCCTCTCTCCTCCTCTATAACCCTCTCTCCTCCTCTATAACCCTCTCTCCTCCTCTATAACCCTCTCTCCTCCTCTCTACCCCTCTCTCCTCCTCTCTAACCCTCCCCCCTCTCTAACCCTCTCTCCTCCTCTCTAACCCTCTCTCCTCCTCTCTAACCCTCTCTCCTCCTCTCTAACCCTCTCTCCTCCTCTCTAACCCTCTCTCCTCCTCTCTCCTCCTCTCTAACCCTCTCTCCCCCTCTCTAACCCTCTCTCCTCCTCTCTAACCCTCTCTCCTCCTGTCTAACCCTCTCTCCTCCTCTCTAACCCTCTCTCCTCCTCTCTAACCCTCTCTCCTCCTCTCTAACCCTCTCTCCTCCTCTCTAACCCTCTCTCCCCCTCTCTAACCCTCTCTCCTCCTCTCTAACCCTCTCTCCTCCTCTCTAACCCTCCCCCCTCTATAACTCTCTCTCCTCCTCTCTAACCCTCTCTCCTCCTCTCTAACCCTCTCTCCTCCTCTCTAACCCTCTCTTCCCCTCTCTAACCCTCTCTCCCCCTCTCTAACCCTCTCTCCTCCTCTCTAACCCTCTCTCCCCCTCTCTCTCCCTCTCTAACCCTCCCCCCCTCTATAACCCTCTCTCCTCCTCTCTAACCCCCTCTCCCCCTCTCTAACCCTCTCTCCTCCTCTCTAACCCTCTCTCCCCACTCTAACCCTCTCTCCTCCTCTCTAACCCTCTTTCCTCCTCTCTAACCCTCTCTCCTCTCTCTAACCCTCTCTCCTCCTCTCTAACCCCCTCTCCTCTCTAACCTCTCTCTACCCTCTCCCCCTCTAACCCTCTCTCCTCCTCTCTAACCCTCTCTCCTCCTCTCTAACCCTCTCTCCCCCTCTCTAACCCTCTCTCCCCTCTCTAACCCTCTCTCCCCTCTCTACCCTCCTCCCCTCTCCCACCTCTCTCCCCTCTAACCCTCTCTACCCCTCTCTAACCCTCTCTCCTCCTCTCTACCCTCTCTCCTCCTCTCTAACCCTCCCCCTCTATAACTCTCTCTCCTCCTCTCTAACCCTCTCTCCTCCTCTAACCCCTCTCTCCTCCTCTCTCCTCCTCTCTACCCTCTCTCCCCCTCTCTAACCCTCTCTCCCCCTCTCTAACCCTCTCTCCCCTCTCTCCTCTCTAACCCTCTCTCCCCCTCTCCCCCCTCTAACCCTTCTCCCCCTCTCTCCTCCTCTCTAACCCTCTCTCCCCCTCTCTAACCCTCTCTCCCCCTCTCTAACCCTCTCTCCTCCTCTCTAACCCTCTCTCCTCTCTAACCCTCTCCTCCTCTCTAACCCTCTCTCCTCCTCTCTAACCCTCTCTCCTCCTCTTAACCCTCTCTCCTCCTCTCTAACCCTCTCTCCTCCTCTCAACCCCTCTCCCCCTCTCTAACCCTCTCTCCCCCTCTCTAACCCCTCTCTCCTCCTCTCTAACCCTCTCTCCTCCTCTCTAACCCTCCCCCCTCATAACTCTCTCTCCTCCTCTCTAACCCTCTCTCCTCCTCTCTAACCCTCTCTCCCCCTCTCTAACCCTCTCTCCCCCTCTCTAACCCTCTCTCCTCCTCTCTAACCCTCTCTCCTCCTCTCTAACCCTCCCCCCCCTCTATACTCTCTCTCCTCCTCTCTAACCCTCTCTCCTCCTCTCTAACCCTCTCTCCTCCTCTCTAACCCTCTCTCCTCCTCTCTACCCCTCTCTCTCCCTCTCTACCCTCCCCCTCTCTAACCCTCTCTCCCCCTCTCTAACCCTCTCTCCGTCCTCTCTAACCCTCTCTCCCCTCTCTCCTCTTCTCTAACCCTCTCTCCTCCTCTCTAACCCTCTCTCCTCCTCTCTCCCTCTCTCTCCCTCTCTACCCTCCCCCCTCTATAACCCTCTCTCCTCCTCTCTAACCCTCTCTAACCCTCTCTCCTCCTCTCTAACCCTCTCTCCCCTCTCTAACCCTCTCTCTCCCTCTCTAACCCTCCCTCCCCTCTCTAACCCTCTCTCCTCCTCTCTAACCCTCTATCCCTCTCTTCCCTCCTCTCTAACCCTCTCTCCTCCTCTCTAACCCTCTCTCCTCCTCTCTAACCGTCTCTCCTCCTCTCTAACCCTCTCTCCTGCTCTCTAACCCTCGCTCCTCCTCTCTAACCCTCTCTCCCCTCTCTAACCCTCTCTCTCCTCCTCTAACCCTCTCTCCCCCTCTCTCCTCCTCTCTCCCCTCTAACCCTCTCTAACCCTCTCTCCTCCTCTCTAACCCTCTCTCCTCCTCTCTAACCCT
>NW_027316500.1:14159842-14342947 GCF_026437365.1 Eucyclogobius newberryi | reverse complement strand
CTTCTCATACACTCTCTCACACTCTCCGTACCCTCTTCGTCCTCCACTCTAAACCCTCTCTCGTCCACCTCTCTAACCCTCTCTCTCCCCTCTCTAACCCATCTCTCCATCCTCTCTATACCCTCATCTCCTCCTCTCTTAACCCTCTACTTCCTCCACTCTACGCCTCTCTCTGTCCCCCTCTCTAACCGCTCTCTCGTCCCCCTCTCTAATCACCTCTCTCCACCCTCTCTTCTCCTCTCTAACCCTCAGTCTCCTCCTCTCTAACCCTCTCTCCCCCTCTCTCCTCCTCTCTAACCCTCTCTCCTCCTCTCTAACCCTCTCGTCTCCCTCCTCTCTAACCCTCTCTCCTCTCTCTCTAGACCCTCTCTCCTCCTCGTCTAACCCCTCTCGTCCTCCTCTCTAACCCTCTCTTCCTCCTCTCTAACCCTCTTCTCAACCTCTCCTCCTCTAACCCTCTCTCCTCCTCTCTAACCCTCTCTCCCCCTCTCTAATCCTCTCATCCCCCTCTCTAACCCTCTCTCCTCCTCTCTAAACCCTCTCTCCTGCTCTCTAACCCTCTCTCCTCCTCTCAAACCCTCTCTCCCACTTTCATGCTACAACCATCTTTAAAAAAAAAGTTTAAGACTGATTTAGACAGATTAGAAATGGGTGGTTTGTGTATATAGAAAATATGTTATACCTTTGAGTTCACTTCAAGAAAAATGGGAGCAAAATCATGTGTTTGTTCAGTGTACAAGAGCAAAAAACAAAAAACAAAGAAACAAAAAGTTTGCACGTATGTTTTTTCTAATTTACACACCTAACCTTTTATAACCTTTTTCTACAAATAAATGTAATGACATCAACACAATGGCTGTTTGTTTCTCATGAGAGGCAGGTTGAACAGGCAGAAAAGGAATCATATAACAATGTTTCTTTCACTTACTACACAGATGAGCCAGAGTCCATGCATATCCCCCCGTTTTTACAGCGCACATGAGCACAAGGCGTGACCCCGCATTGACCCACGCTGCGCCCAAAGGAGGCCTGCCCCTCGGGCTGTCCCAGCACTCGGAACTTTCTGTCTCTTCCAGTGCGAAATTGTACATCAAAAATGCACCCTTTGAAAAGAAAGAAAAACAATGAAAAATGGCATGTTAGTAAGAGGAATATCTTACACTTCACTGATGTAGGATTAACAAGATAAAGCCACTTTTTATTGTTAGTAAAATATCAAAGGTGCTTTCAAGAATTTAATTAAAATTCAGATTAAGAACAAAAACCTCGGCTGAATGTGTTTTGAGTTAATCTCTGTCACACGGCTTCATTCTATCAAATTACTTTACAAGATTTCAATTTGATACAGTCCAAAAAGTTTGAAAATACACAGATCTGACATATTCCATGTTCAAATGTGTTCATCTCATTGTAATGTTGCGTTCACATTCTAGATGGATAGTTCACTGAGATGGAGGTTCAGATTTACCTGGTTTATATTAATCTCTCTGTAATTATTGGGCCTATGGACATGAAACAAAACTCTGGTCGTGGGGGTGACACTATATATAGTTGTATATAGTTGTTACAAAACTAACAATCATGTGGGAATTAGAATTTTTGGTTGCAACATTCTAAAATAGCAGAATTTATGTGCCCACTATTTGTAAGATAAGTTAAGTTAAGAACACATTTTGTGAATTCCAAAAACCTTTGTAATAAGGCCATAAGTACAAATAATGAGGCCCATTGTCTTCTCTGTCCGTGTCAGCACCAATGAACAAAAATTGAATCATTTTTTTCACCGTAGCTTCAGAGAATGGTGCCATTATTTAAGCCCAGAGATGTGGTTATTGACAGTTGAAAGGGATTTAATTCGGTGGCCCTGAAGGGCAATGTTAATTTAGCAAATTTGTGGAGCCAATGCCTAAAAAATTATAAGATTCAACATTTGTTGAGCATAAGTTTGGCTATTTCTTTCGATAAGAGTACATTTCCTATAGTTACAAAGGCACTTGCTCTCATCTGAAAGTCCTGAGAGGTGGACGGGACACACGTCTCTGCTGTCTTAGTCACTGGCATTAACAGGATGCAGGGGAAATGTCATGCTCACTCATGAATATTCACTACATGATGCGTCTACTTGGCACACTCCAGCGATTGCAGAACTCAGAACATAAAGGGTTCAAAACAGCAACACTGATTCACACGGTACAGACGATTACTTTGGTGGGTTGTTTCTGTTAAACTGCACTTGTGTGTGAACTAAGAAAAGCTGTGAACTTCAGTCTAGACATTGGCCTATAGACTTTATAATTGGATTGAATTTTTAGTTTTTGCAGTGTCATAGGGCCGGTGAATAACAATAAGGCGATGATCGACAGAATGGTGAGCCTTAAATCCTGTTGCCTTAAACTTGCAACAATCAAAACTAGATATATATTTTTAGATAAACTTCATGCAACAACAGAATATGATTTTATGAAGTCTATTTCAACAGCATCATTCATAAGTAAAACTTAGTTGAAAGTGAAATTTTAAGCATTAATTTATTTTAATGATGGGAATTAAAGGGAACAAGCGGTAGAAAATGGATGGATGGATGGAATTAAGGTTTAAAATTAATACATTATAATTATACATAATAATCTAATATAAAAGGAAGTACTTTGTGGATAAATGATGGTCAGTAATTACTGAACCAAATCAATAACAGGAAACTGTATTTATTATGTCATGAATACAAGTTAAATAATTTATCATTTCACACAAAAATCTAATTATTATCTAATATCTGGACCTTTGAAAATATTGAAATGTCATGCAAACTACAAAATATGATGCGAGTAATCAGAAGGACCATGATCAGAAAGAAATCGGATGTTTTTGTTTGTACATATCATTCAATAACTCAAAAAATGTCATAATAATCCGATTTTATTCACTATAAAAATCTACAGGCAGTGAATATAGTGATAAATAAGTGTAATTGTAATACATTATTATCCATTCCGTGTTATATTACCATGCTAATATTCCACATGTGGGAAAGTTTTCGCTCTGAATGAATCCACATTTTACATTTTCAGTGTTTTTTGCTCCCGTCCCATCTCTGCTCTGGCTCTGATTCGCTCCCTCCACAGCTTCAAGACACTTCCTCTCCTCCTGGCCTGCTCGCTGCGCTGCAATCTTTCCACAGGGGCCAGTGTGTATCTGTTGATAACTGGGAGTGAAGTGCATTATCAGTGTGCTCACCGCCAGCCATCATGATTAGGGCTCCAGGAAGGTCACCCAGATCTGATTAGACACTCGTGAGTTCTCATTACACCCAAACTGAAATGTTATGCTCGCACCGGTGTCGCCTGGTCACCAACAAGGGCCACGGCGCTCGCAAATGGCACTTTAGTATGTGGGTAATTTGATTTCTTAGCCTCTATTTGGTAAGCTCTGCTTTGGCCAAACAAGCAGAATCATTCTTAAACATGAACAGCCCTTAGTCCCCTACAATGGATTTGCCATGACATTTTATTAAGCCAGAGTGCAACAGAATACAGTTATGATGATATTCATAGCAGTTTCCCGTTATTACACTTATGGCAATTTTGCCCTTACAGCTCTTGAGCATTAGGGACCACAATAAAGGCTTTGGAGAAATCATTGCTACATGGAGGTCACTGGTGAAAAGACACAAATGATGCTGATGGTCGCCAAGGTTATTTGTATAGAAGCACTAGCTCATGAGAATTATTGAAATGGATACACAGATACAACCTCATAACATCAGCTACAGTGGATCCTGAACAGAGTGTATTTGCATTTGCTGCTTTTAGACCTAGAATAACAGAATACAAAAAGTATGTTTTTTAATTTGGTATTCAGCTTTTCTGATGATTGTAATAAAATTGACAATATTCACTTATCAGGCTTAAAATGATGAGCACTGACAGGAAGAGTAAGTAACGCTATTGCCTTTTTGATATGGCATCAGTTAGTGGGTTTTAAGTTCAACAGCATCTCAAAGTGTTCTTTCTTCAGAGTGTCTGTCGCTGCCTTAGTGATAGTGATGGGATTTATGGATTAACAACCTAATGTCTAAATGTCTCTCCCCGCTCATTATTCCCACAGTCCAGTAAAATAACCCTGAATATGTCCTTTATTAATAAAAAAACCAAAACCTAGCTAACAACTAGGCCTGGGCGATATTGACTCGGTATCCCGATAACAATATTCAAATGATATATGTCAATCCAAAAGAAATGTGTTAAAGGTCAGGTCAGAGGTTTTATTAACAGACAAATGTGAAACGTAATGTCGTTATCACAAAAGGACAGAAATATATTATTTATTGAAACAGTGTTCGTGACATTTTGTACGACCCAAAACTTTGTCACAGTAGTGGCGTGTTCCGGCCCAGAGGAAAAATTAAGCTGAATAGCCCTGCCTTATACTCTTACACTTTTGAAAAATCCCACCTATACTCACACCCAAGCGTAAATAGTTTAAGAAGTTGTTTGTGTCAGAATGTGTCACAATTAGTTTGTGGCGCATCAAGCTGGTTATGTCCCGTAGCTGAAAGGTGTAAAACCTTACCAAATCAAACCAAATCAATATGCCACTCATCACCGCACACTGAACCACATAATGAAAAAAAACAAAAGGAATGAAGATACAATCAACCTCAAAGCCATTTCTGCTCTGCACCTCTCCCAGACCATGTCTCTCTTTCATTACCCCTCTCTCTTTCGAGTGCTTACACAGAGACAAAGATCCCGGGAGAAACTCCAAGCTCCACTGCTCCTACTCCAAGAAAAAGCCCTGTCGGTGCAGTAATGAAGCTGTAGCAGGTCTTACCTTGAAAGCCATGACGGAACCTGGAGCCAAGCGGCAGCAGTTCAGGAGTGTACTCATTATACCCGCCTACGAAGAGCTGATGGAAAACACTCAGTCCCACCAGGGGGCCCCGCGATGTGCCAGTCCGGTTGCTCTGTCCATCAACCTGAGGGATCACGTCAATACTCATGCACTATTTATCCCATATGCGTCAATGTGGAACTTATGGCTTATTCAGACATATTACCTGTCGCAGAAATCCATGTTATGTGCAACCAATTCATATTCATGGTAGATAATAATTTCAGGAAATAAAGGGAGGGATTATCTACTTATCTGTGACCATCCTGTCAATTTGGACTAATACAAAGTGATGCGTGGTGAGTAAAAGGTACATATATCCTCTTATGTTATTACAGTGGATCAAACTTATTACAGTTTGACATAAATTAAAATATGTAAAATAAATAACTTAATCTCTAGACGGAAAATATATGAATTACTAATAAAAGGTTCTAATGTAAACAGATCTGGACAAAGTACTCCAAATTCAAATTCCATGTTTAAATAAAACATCTGGTTTTGTGGAACTCTTCTAAATTACTTTTAAATGAACATGAAAGTTATCCACCAGCTGATGCTAATACTATAAACTCTATCTGTTTGTATGTTTTTTTTTAAGATTTCTACTAATGAAATGACACAGCACTGCACCCTCTCTTAGATAGAGGTAATGTGTCTTTTCAGTTGATATGTTTTGTATATGTGTTTAGGTCTATTGCTTCAGAAAGTGCATTTACATGTTTTCAAAATGATTTATCTAGATTTGCTTCCACATGTAGATGATAATGTTGCACCTACAATAAAAACACGTGTCATTTCTCAGAGTGAATCCCTCACCTGGAGCCAGCCTGTCCTCTTTGCCCTCCCGAACATCACCGTGTGAATGGGCACGCGCTGGTCCAGGCGCTCGCTGACGATGGTGGCCACTCCTGATCCCAGGTTAAATCGGTGCACCACTCTACCGCTTTTTATCCCCAGTGCCAGGAAGTCATCGCCGTGGTTACCTGAGACCGTTTTACATCATCAGACACAAGACACATGCTCCCCTTCTACATACATTAGTCATGCTTAGTGGTACAAACAACTCATTTTTCATGCAGTTTGTATACCTGAATGACTGTAATCCAATGACACTGATCAAAGTAGACACTTCATTGTGGTAATTATCATGCAAAGTGTTCAATGTCTCCCTATGCATGTCGCTTTTGAATTTGTACTATTTCTGCGTTCTTGGCTGACATGCATTTCATTATTCATATCCCTCTTGTTTTCTTTTCCTTGCTCCTTGATGAATCATACTCTGAGGAGAAAGGCAGCGCTGGAGATTCATACGACTAGCGAGTTAATTTCCATCATTTGATGATTCATGCTTGTGACGACGACACATAGTTACCTGTGACTAAAAGTTCTCCAGTAGAAAGATTTTAATTGGATGTGACAGCAGCAGATAACTGCACGGTGCACTTGCCCTTCTCCATCTGATTAATGCAATTAGAGCTCCTTCTTTTTTCAGACTAAAGAAGGCCAAACGGTAATTGGTCTACTACAGAACAACTTAAAATCCAGATGTGAATAGCTATTTAAAACGCTTTTCAACACAACTACTCCTATGCAATCATTTTAAAACATATTTATGGTCTCAATCACAAAATGTAATATTAGGGGTGCACGGTGGCTCTGCGTGTACTCCCTGTGTTACTGTGGGTTCTCTCCGAGTTCTCTCCGAGTTCTCTCCGAGTTCTCTGGCTTCCACCGCCCAAAGACGTGCATGTGTTTGGTAAATTGGCAACTGTAAATTGCCACTAGTGAATGTTTGTCTGTGTTAACCCTGTGACGAGCTGGGCCCTGTCCAGGCTGTACCCCGCCTAAGGCCCAAAGTCACTGGAAGAGGCTCCAGTCACCTGCAACACCTGAAGGGAACAAGTGCTACAAAAATAGTGAACTAGCAGTTACAATACTAGCAATATTTTCCTGTGCCCAGTGGTCACAAAACACCTCTAACATGATACAAAATGTCAAAGTAAACTTTGACCCTACATTTTATTTTGGACCAAATGGGATGTTTACTTGGGAGTAAGGCTGCCTTTATTTTGTTTGGAGCTTTTCTGTTCTGATTTTTTCCCTTTGCTCTCTCTGGTTTTGTTCTGTTTTTGTGTTTGATGTTTGTTATAACATTGAAAAAATAGTTTGGGCCATGAGAACATATTTTGAGTACTTCTTCCACTCTAATACCATCTCTCTGGATTTGCTTAGTACAGAAAATAAAATGATCAAGGTTGTCATTTGATTAGCCAATCATAAAGCGCCGGGAAATCTATTAGACAGTGCATTAGCATACGGTGAGCAGGATACACCACAGTAGCATTTCTTTAGGGTACTTTAATGAAGTTTGACAACTATAATTCCACTGGGGAGACATCTCCAACTGCGGCGCACCTTTAACCCACTCAGAGGAATTATTTTAAAATGCTGCTGGAGTATCAACTTCGCACTGACCTTGTCCTTTATATCCAGCGAACAGGATCAGGTTGTCTTTTATGGCAGATGAATTATCGGCCAGAATGAACTTGAGCTTGAACTCGTAGAAGAAAACCAGACTGGGAACAGAGGTATAGGCCAGGAAGGAGGTGTATCCAAACTCGTCATTCCCGCTGAATCTGGGGCGCGTTATGTTGACAACTGCAGGACTCAAGGAAAAGAGAAATTATTTTCAGTTTGTTTTACACAGAGGTGAAGAATGTAGGCTACCTAATATCATAAAAACTATTTAGATATAATATAATAGAAAAAGTTAAAATATACAGTAGAATTTGGGGCACAAGAAAATAGGTTAAGAATGCCAAAGCAGCTCTTCATTAAAAATATTTCTACTTTGCTGCTTGTAGAAGTGAAGTACAGGTAACTAAACTAATACTTGAGCAAATCTGACATTCAAGTTTACAAATATTGTCAGATACAAACAACTATTACTACTGCAAAGTAGTAATAGTACAGATACACTACATTGCAATTCATCTGCAATTACTCTTATTACTACCACTATAATTAAAGTTAAAACTAGTTAGACTATTAGTGCTACAGCAATTTGTACAACAAATGTAGAACAAAATGACCCTTACTGTCACACATGAAGTACTAGATACTTTATATAATATTGGGTGTATATTGGGCCTAAGGCCCGAAGTCACTGGGATAGGCTCCAGTCACCCGTGACCCCGAAAGGGAACGAGCGGTAGAAAATGGATGGATGGATGGATGGGTGTATTATAATAAATAATATTCCATGATGTTTTCGATTTGTGTCCGTGCTATGTTGTAACCTACAGTTTAAATGACGCCAGAGTGAACCATGAACAATAGATGGCAGTAGTGCTACACAGCCCCCACGAGTCACTGGTGCAATATTTTCTTTAGTGAATGATATTAGATGATGACCCGTTTTCAGATACCGTCACCTCTTCAGTCCTTTTCTATTTTCATTAGAAGCTGGTTAGGGAAGGATTTTGTGGCGAACTCGAGTCACTTCTTACCCAAAATTCACCAGGGTAACAAGCTTCAATTACAACCTCATATTTACTTATGCAGCACGCATGGTTGCTTCAATAATAGCCTCTGTTGTATTCAGTCTAAGCAGAGCCATCTTCTTGATTTTACACCAGGGACATAATGTAAATTTCGCAGTGCTGATTTACAATTGTACACCTGTTTTTAAAGGCAGCCAGGATGAAGATACATACACAAAATTCAGTTGAGTGAAATACCTTGCATACACCACTGTAGCCCCAGGCGGTGGTTAAAAGGGGTTTGTGCGTCTCTGTGCGACTGCCCTCATCCCTGTTTGGCTGCTAAATTATTAAGAGAACCAGAAATGCTTGTGCTATCATTCACTGTGCCTCACAATATCATCCTATTGTTTCTTCAAGGTGATTCACAGGCAGAAATTATATTGTATTTAATTGTGAATCAAAGCGTCTAATATTTACTGCACATGATATTATTATGTTGTACTAAAGGTGCACTATGTAACTTTTCGGATGGAGAGGCCATCACCTGCTTGTCTCCATGCTAGTCTTTGCTTTGCCTGAAATGTTCTAATCTAGACGTTATGGCACTAAACCTGGTTATCTATTATTATCATTATTATTATAATTATTTTTAAATTACAGGTGTTTTTATTGCTCAAAAGTACTTGAAAACATGCACTCTCTCTTGCCTCAGATCTGACCTGTAAATTGGCCTGACTTTGTCTCTTTATTACAGTACTTTCAGTTTGCTTCAGTTGTTTTTACTCAACACGAAAACATAGATTTATAAAAATATCATAGTTTAAACATAATTAATTTATCTATCTCCATGGAGACAAGCAGATGATTCCATCAGGTAAAGTTACAATATATGTGTACTTTGGAACATTCCAGGCAAATCGATAACATCTCCATGGGAACCATCCACCAGAAAAGTTACAGATATTGCACCTTAAATTGAACTTAACAGAAAAGCTGATTCATTTTCTGGAGCATTATTGATTCACATGGGAAATTGCATGACCAGAGGATTAATTAATTAATTTAATATTTATGATGTTTATGGGGGCTCAGTTGGTAATACTGCTTTTCTTAATCGTTTTTTTTAAGCAACAAAAGATGACTTGCACTTTATTTCTTTGTAGCCCAAAGTCTATATAAATGTTGTAGAAGTAATCATAGCATAATCTCTATTCTACATCACTGAGTAAATCTCATCACACTAGAGGAAGATGTTTTACTGTGATGACCGAGATGGGAAACACCAAAAAGATGAAAAAGTAAGGCTTTAGGTAATTTATTCTTCTTTGTAAAACATGATAATAGCTTGGATTTATATAGAGCTGTACAAGCTAGGTAGGAGCTGGGACTGAACTGCCACATGTCTGGTTATACAATATGTCAAACCTGGGGTGGCCATATACATAACCTAACATACATAACAATTATAACTATCGGTAATCATTATAAATGATGTGGCTATGTATGCAACATAGCGACAATGTCTGCAAAACATGGCAAGCACAAGACAACATTTGTACTTGTTTCATTTTTAAAATTATGTCAAGGCCTTCAAAATGCACCACATTGTTTGGCTGCTCGTTTTCAGTGTGCACCAAGGGTCAGTCAGTGTGCATTTTTAGCAAAAGAAATGTGTGTGAAAATAACAACACCACCCAAACAAACACATAAGGAAACCTTTACATTGAAGTCTATACAATACAGTCTTTTAGTTAAACAACACAATCTTCTGCAAAAGTATAACCTCTGGCTTTTACTGTAAAAAAGCTTTTAAATTAAAACACAAAATATGGATTGTTGGTTGGAAAATCTATTTTCAAAGATAATTATAACCCAAGATGCTGCTAAATTCATTCATGTCATCCATCTAACTATGGATTTTCATGTCAGGTTGTCAGATATTGTAACAAAACATGGACAGTGTTGGTTTGCAAGGGCTTTGTGTAACAAGGTGTGAACAAATGGGGATCGCCAAACACAAGAAAAACAAAACAAAACAAAAAAAACACTATTGGGAACACATTGCACTGGGTTATGAAATGCAATCTGACAACAAGAGCATGTATAAGGAGCAATCTTTGCTGCCAGACCTGAACAAAACCAAAAAGAATGGAATGGAAGGGAAGACCTAGCTGGAGTTGGAAATACTTGAAAACATGCTACGAACTCAGAACAATGTGGGGTTTACCCAAAGTTCAAACCAAAATAAGATATAAAGAGACATACGCTTCTACAACTAACAAATACTTAAATAATATACTCAAACTAGAAATAATTATTAAGCTGTGCAGAACAATTAAAATACATAAATAACCGACAGAATTACGGGTGCAATATGTAGCTTTTAGGTTAGAGGGTTTGTTTCCTGCTTGATGTGTTATTGATATACCTGGAATGTTCCACAGTACAGAATTAAACTTCAGTCTTACATTTATTTATTTATTTATTTATTCATTCATTCATTCATTCACAATAGGTATCCCAATACAGGGTCCATGATACGATACGCGTCTCAATACACAGAACTTGATACGATACGATAGTAGGATAACAATATTCATTAGAATTTCATTCTCAATAGCAGAATACAACTGTCCTATGATGAAGTCACATTTTCAGCTCCTCAGATTCTGCCTTGATGCAGTCTGTAGGTTCAGAAGTGTAGAACACAACAATTTCTAATGCTTTTACATTGTTTGAAAGCATCTCGATACACATCTCTGTATTGATACACCTATTGCAAAGAAATCCATCACAATATATCACAATATCGATATATTGAGCACAGCCCTAGTCCATGGCATAGACAAGGTTGCACCTTCTTGACATAACATAACCTTAGACCGTGTACGTTAATGTGAAAATACATTAACTTTTTGTGGTAATAGAACCTTAAAATAACCAAGAAATTATCTCGTATAATCACTCTGGGCACATCTTAAAGCTATGAAAGAATAATTAACGTACTTATAAGGGGGATTAGATTATCACATTTTACAGCAGGCGTCTCCAACCTATAGCCCCATTTTGAGTAGCTTGCTAAGGGATCTCCAAAACATACCTATATTTGGCAGTCTATTTGATCCGTCACTTTCTAAACGCATTAAGTGGTTTCCCCTCTCAAATCCATTGTTGGCCCGCCCTCTTTCTGTACAAAACATATTATTTGTCAATTAACCGTCAATCAAACCATTGCGCTGCTGTCTCAGCCAAGCTTGGTTATGGCACCGTGACTTGCTGCAGCCATCCGTGCGTGCAGCAGCATGAGCGCCGCAAAGAAGCCAAACACATACAATTTTCATGAAGAGTGGGAATCTGACTTTTTATTCACAAATGTCAAGTGCTTGTCTAATCTGCGCAATTCAATGCAATACATTGGTGTAGTCTGTGATTTTCGTATTGCTCACTGATGCTTAACTGTTTACCCTCAACACTTTAGTGCTTTTTCTTTATGTAGACCTGCACAAACTTTACACTCCTCTTTCCCCGCAGTCACTTCTCCGAGCGGGTATTTGAGGTGTCACCTCTGCTTATTCTGTTTTCTCTTTGGGGCGCAGGCAGTGAGCAGTGGGCTTGGTTAGGTTTAGAATCAGACTTGGAATAAACAGATGAGCGACCACTGTGGAAAAGTAGAACTACAAAGCCTTTTTCTGCTGGTGTCAAGCTACAAAATGTACAACATTTTATTTTATGTTAATCGGGCTCATTTTCACAAAAATAGATGCAAAAGAGTCAATGAATGGAAGTGCAAACTAACCACACATGGAAGTGTGCGCTGCAAAGTCAATCTCGTACATGCAAAAGACAAACAAAATGTTTAAGTATAGCAGTTACATGTGCAACCTGGAGCCACTCAGTCCACAGACAAGGAGAGAAAGGAGGTGAAGATGTAAAGGGCCAGAGACTGTGCAGCAGGGCCTGGGAATAACAGGGTGGGAAAGTAACTAAAATGAAATAAAATCACATGTGAATGGGCAGTGACCTGCTTAAATACTATATCTAAAATTCACCAGGTTGTGCCTCTGCCTATAAGCAAATAGCTTGAATGTTGTACCACGTCCTATAGAATCATTTGTATTATGTATTGAGATAAATGTTCAGAAATAGAAATTACAACTTGTTTCCGGCCAAAATAAGATATAAAATATTTCGGAATATGAGTAGGCAAAAAAGTTGGCGACCCCTGCTTTAAAAGAAGCCTCTCAAAGAGTTCACCACAGACTAGAAAGAGTTGGACCAGTTTTGACATGATCTCGCCTGATGTTCTCAAATGTCAGCCTTGCGTGTGACAATTAGCGTGGCGTGTTTGGCCAATGGCTGTGGTGCACTTCCTGCTGTGTGTGCTGCGGTTGCTGCAGTTGCTGCGGCCACTTTAGGCAGGCAAAGGCCACTGACAGATTCTTCTGTATCATAGGCTCTTCAGGAACATCACACAGTTAATAGCAGCATGAAGACTACTTTTATCCATATACTTAGAAAGAGCACAACTTTTGCAACAATTAACAAAAAATATACTTATACATATGTTTTAGACGAGACTAGGGCACAATTTTAGTACTTCTGTGTACATTGAGTGAAAGATGACATGTAGCTAGGTATTTAAAAAGCAGAAGCATAATAATAACAGGTTGTACTTGTAATATGCTGAAAGCCTTTAAAGGTCACATATTATGCTAAATTTTCTTTTAAGAGACTTTAACAGTCTTCTAGTTGTCCTAATTTACCCTCTTGAAGTTGAACTTGCCTGTTTGAGTAATCGTTATTCTCCTGAAATCAAGAAGTTATTGCTCTCTGTATTCACTGACCCCAGAGACAGGCACATACTTCAGTACTTCTGTCTGATTATTTTATACTTTATTTATTTTTATTCAGCATTGCCATGTAACCATTTTGCACACTTTTTGTTTTTTAATCTGCTGCTCGCTATCATGATCTGAGCTATCCACAAGTGGGGCTGTCAGCCTGGTCCGGCAGCAGGGCATTTTGTCGTGATGACATTCACACTAGTTCAACCTGTATAATAAAGTTAAACTGGGCTAAAACTGTATATCATTCAACCTAACGTTTTGTTTTCACATTGTAAATGCTACATGATAAAGCCACCTTTTGCTCACCAGTATTTAGGTCTAAGTACTCCAGACTCAGTAAATTTGTCTTGATCTAATAATTAGTATTGAATGATACCTGAGGAGTAGTTTCATAGCCCTGAAACAATGTGAAAATCCCTTGGCAGAGTGAGACTGACAGCTGTAGATTACTACAGAGAAGCTGCATAACTGCCTATGGTGGTATTTGCAAACAAAGGAGACACTAAGGAGTAGCATTCACTTAATGATATAATTCACAAAAATTACCGGTAGTCTAAAAGAGCCCTTTTGGAGCTTTCAGCAGATCAGGCGTAAGCTTTGCCTTGATAATATAACTCTGTAGCTACAGGGATTTCTGTCCCTCCAGCATATTTTAGTTTCATTAAATCCTTTATTTTAAAACAAGCTCTCATTTCACCAGCTGCTCAAGGTCTTGCTCACAACTGTTGGACCAAAATCCTTTCTCTTTCTCTTCTTTGGACTCACCCTGGTCACACAGGAGCCCTTGTCGTCCGTACGGGCACAGGCACACTGCTTCCCGGGGAGACTTGGGAATGCAGGTCGCTCCATGAGCACATGGGCTGCGTTCACAAGCGCTCAGCTGACACAGAAGTCCTCTATACTGAGCGGGACACTCACAAAACCAGTCTTCTTCTGAGCTGCAAATACAGAAATAACAATGAACACTACAGCAGGAGCTACATATTCACACAAAATACAGAATGTGCTTCTAAATGATTTGATTAACTCGGTAAAACATCATAAAATATTGCTCCTTGAATAGAGTTATTTCTATTAATAGCATTGCTCTGTTATGACACCCTAGGACAATAATTAATGTAACTTTATGTATTTCCCTGCTATCATAAATAACTTCGTGTAATTAATTAAGTTGTGAGCAGAACCAAACGCTATTTAAATCTCATGGAAACACACAGTTCTGTTCTTTGTCCCTCCCTCTTTCCTACCCTCTCATAACATTATTCTCCGTTTTATCTTTCAGGCACAGGGGACACAAGGCGTAATACACTTTTTTTTGCATCCAAGTCCCAAGGTTTGAGTCCTTGCTGGTGAATTCCAAATAAGAAAAAACAAAACTAATAGTACAAACCAATACTATAACTAAATCAACACTACTACCAGATGTACTGCAATACTGATCCCACTGCCAACACTTTCAATACTGATAATACACTTAATAGTATTCATTTATTTCTAAAAGAGTGTCCAGATGACTGCCTTTGAATTCTCCTGGACAAATGAGGAATTCAATAGACAATTAATACGCACTAATAAACTAATAAGCTCATCCCTCTTATCATACCTATGTAAAACTGTGTGCAGCTGTGTGCTTTTGAATTGCCTATTGAGGACAAATAACATTTGTTCTACTTATATGATCTAATAGGGCTGATTCATATGAAAAAAATAGAGTAACTAACATTTATCACGTTACTTTCCATATTTCCTTATTTGTTTACAAGTCTTCCACCGCGGCCCACAAATCGTTTACCGCAAGCCACGAAATGGATCTAAAAGATGTGTGTTCTTACAAAAACGCATGATGTATGAGATCTGTGGAAAATGCTTGCAATTGAGTCAATGTACAGTCTGAACGCGCTGGTGAAAATTATTCATTTATGTATGTAGCCACAGCGAGGGAGAAATTACTGCATGTCTTGTGCTAAAGGTAAACACGCCTAGGCTGAAAAATGTCAGCAGACAGCGTAAAAGGATCAAGGATCAAGGATAATGTTTCATAAAATACACATCCTCAATTGTACAAGATTTGTTGTCGACACACTTTCAGATTAATGACGCACGTTTTGCAGGGAAAAGAAAAGAGTGATCTAGCATGCAAAGTGTTACAAGGCATTATAAAGTGACAGAAAATGTGCAGAGCTTACAGAGGTGCATACAACATCAGATTGGTGGGGTTTCAAATGTATAAATTAATAATGTGTTTGGAGAAGCAGCACTGCAGGATATACTCGGCTTCTGGAGAATGAAATATTTACATTCTGTCCAGGCAGTGGAGCATTGTTCAGGATATGACAGGATTGAAATGCAAAGAGTGTGTTGAATAATGTGGTCATTTGACTTTTCAAACGTTTCCCAGGCAGAATATACACTGTGCTAAGGTTGGGCATCTGGATTAAAAACGATGTAATAAGATACTGGTTCATACATATTTTGTGCATAGTATCTCCTCATTGTGTATTTGGCGTTTCAGGTGCCACCAGGACTAGACCAAGACTAAATCCGGTCTCCAAGTTTAAAAGTGCACAAAACTTAGACTAAAATGTAAAATAACTGCAAATAAACCAGGACAAGTCTATGTTAAAACAAAATGTGGGCCAGAATATGCCTAGAATTCAAAAAAAGACCCTGAGCACCATCAGAGGAATTCTACCAGTGGAAGCTGTAACGCAGTGTGAGAGGTTTATAAAGTTTTATTAGCGAGAAATAAACAACGGTAAAGATAAAAATAAATGTGAAAGCTATAAAACAAGCCATCTTTTGAAATAATTTGAGCATAAATGCAGCACTGACAGAGATGAAAAATTGAGCAGTGGCTTCTGTATGCGTTTTCATCTTTGGAGCATTCAAAATTCCTTTTTTTCCCAGCATGTCTCTCCAAATGTTGTGATACATACTGTAGATAACCAGAATCAGAATCAGAAAGGGTTTATTGCCATTGTCAATGAACAGAATTCACAAACATAGGAACTTGTCTTGGTGATTCGTCACAATTACTCCAAATGCCCAACTTTCCTCTTACACTCACTCACACAATATGACACTCGGACGCATCACTCTGGCACTCAGGAGGCTCGATATAGTTATTTGTGAGATAGCTGTCTACATTATGGCTCTTCGGTTGAACTGCAACACATATGCAGGATAACTAGAGGCCTAAATCTGCTTTTGGAGACAATCATTTTAGCTTTTACACTGGAGTTTCATCAGCGCGTCTCTGCTTAGCTTCTTAGCGCGTTGCGTACGAAAGAATTACAGACGTGCTAGAAAATCACATAAAAATGTTGAAATGTTGAAAAAAGGTCCACAGCAATTTCTGTGTTATAAATCAGCAAACTGTGGATAAATGCAAATTCATTCTTCAATTAAATTTTATGATATGTATAACAAGAATCCATACATTTCTTCTTCATGCATCTTATATAAGCATCCTGGAGCTAGTCATTAACAATACAAACTTAAACCCACTGAAATAATTGGGCCGATTCATAATTTATTTGATTATAAGGGGAACTAGTTTATAGGGAAAGGATGCATAGTGTGGTTAGCTGTGTCTAGTGTTAACATACCCTGGCCTAGTTTCAAACCTCTGTCCAAATGTATGAGTCTATCTGGTAATCTGGCAAGAAAGAAACGACTTTCCCTACAATGGATCATGTTCGCATCCACTTCAGTTTCCCTGGGTGAGATTATGTTGTTTTCATGTGCGTGTCGGGCAGTTTGGATGGAAGATTTCTGCAAGAGTGGCGCTCGTTCATCCGACTTGTGTGGATTCATGTGTTTTTAGTCAGAAGCTGACTCAATATTTTGTGCAGAAAAAAAGTTTCTTACAGCAGTTCTTCAAAGTTTAATGTTAACATGATACAACATATTTGGTAGAGATGCACCGATTCCAAAATTCTTGGCCGATACCGATTTCCGGTTTTTAAGGAGGTCTGACCTGCCAAAACCGATTTTTCCGATACCGATTTTCTATCTAGCCATTGATTTTCCCACAAACTACCCAGTATTTTATGAAAAAGTTGCATGTATACAGGACACACATTTTATAATATAAAATGTAATTTATTTTGTGGAAAAATAGAAAAATAAATAACTATATATAAAAATAATATATAAATACAGAACTATATACTAACTAATATATGGCCTGGAGAAGAGTGGGGGACACAGAGGAAAAAGGAGTCCATTTCTCCTGCAGAAGATGCAGCTCCAATGGTTCCAGATTGAAATCAAATGAACTATTTTCATATAGTAATTTATACATTTGTAATTTTACACATTCTTTTGAATGAGCTGGAACCCTCTGCAGGAGAGGAAGCAGGTGGAACATGAGGAGGGTCAGTCCCAGAGCGCTGCCAGCACCTCCCTCTCAAAGCTGGAGGACTCTGGCTCCAGGTCCTCTTCCTCGTGGTTCTACAAAAAAAAAACATTGCAATTTAGATGACACAGGCTAAAAAACAAATTGTAATCCAACCAAATGCTTTTACACACCTGTGGGTGCAGCAGAAGGGCCAGCATCCCCTGAAGGAGCAGGAGCAGCAGGAGCACGGGCAGGAGCAACAGGAGCAGCAGGAGCAGGAGCAGCAGGAGCAGGGGCAGCAGGGAGGGCTGAAGGCAAATCCAGATCTTAAAGAACATTGTACAGCAGTTATATTTGAGCCCAGTACATTTACTGCAATATTATTCAAACTTTTACTATTATAATACAGTATATTAAATGAGGCACATATGTTGCCAATATCATTTTCCAGTTTCATCAGCTCTTTGATAACTTCACACACTCACTAGAAGCACAATCAGCTGTGCACTATAGATTCTAGTGCACAGCTGATTGTGTGAACATTTCTTTGAGGCTGTGGGACAATTAAATAGTCCTGACATTAGATTGTAGTCACTCATTTCACTGTTCGAGTCAGTAATTTAAGTTTTGTATCTACGTAATGTGATCTCAAATGCATCAAAGTATTTTTAAAGTCTCATCATTTCAGGTGGATGAGATCTCTTGTTAGCATTAGCTCGTAGCCTAGCTCTGCTAGTTGAGCAGAACAACAACCACAACAACAACAACAACAACAACAACAACAACTAACTCTTCTGACAGTCCTGCTGCTGCTTCTTCTGGCCCCTTCATGTGTCCCTACTCTTCTGCAGATAACTCTGACTAAACACATGAACTCAAACACAAACCAGCGCAAATAATTTTGACCGCATCAACTATCAACACGTAGATTGTAATCGTCTCAAAATTTTAATATCTTACCCCACAGTCCAGTCTCCTCTGATCCTCCTCCAGGCTCGCTCCTTCTTGTGTTCCAACAAAGTTGAACAAATCTGAACTTTTCTGCGACGAACAATTTTAACGCTTTGAAGCTTATGCTTGTCAAAGCGTCTAGAGCGGAAAACGGCAAAATGCACCCTCTGCGCCGCGCTCCACGGCGAAAAAGCAGGAATCGCGCCGCGGGAAACGCAGGAGGTGTTCGACGCGCGTTTACACAGACTGGAATGTAAACTGGACACTTTGGCCACCGCGCACTGAAAGAGTCTTGTAGTTTTTAGCTGTTTGCTCTGGGCGCGTTGAGCTGCTACGCACCGCGCATGCGCGCATACGGGTCAGTTTGGATCGGCAGAAAACCGGCAATTACGACAGTGACCGGCCGGTCACCGATTCTGGCCGATTCAGCATAAAACCGGCTTTTTAAATCGGCGGCCGATTGATCGGTGCATCTCTAATATTTGGCAAAATACTACTATCTTACTTGCTGTGAACTCGATTTTGACTCAAATTAATCGACCGCTCCTGACGACGGTTGTGCTGGTGTGGTATTCATGTGCTATGGAAAGTCGAATGAACAATTGATTATATATATTGTTAAAAGATAGATTAACTAATCAGAGAAAGGTGTGGTCTGTCCCTGCCCACCAAAACCAAACAGTCCGGTTATTTGATTGTGCAGTGTTAGAAACAGGACAAGAATCATACACACATCATTAACCTTTGTTTTAGCAACAGGCAAAGAAGTAAAGTTTATTTAGTTAAAATACTGGCAATAGGAGGTGAGAGAAGTTAGAAAGCACAACAGTAAACAAGAGGCCACATTTCACCTTTTTAAGTTGGAAACAAAACAAAGCAGGAGAAGCTGAAGGAAAATATATGTGAGGGTCTGTGTGGCTATGACTAATTCTTGGACGCAAGATCTAGTACGTTTCCTTCAAACACCCGCTCTCTGCTGGTAGAGCAGCTGCCTCAGGTGAATGCTGCCCTTGTGTCCTTGGGCAAGACACTTCACCCAACTAGCCCAGTGTCTGTGAACATCTGGTGTCTGATTGTGTGTGTGAATGGGTGACTGGTTCCTTGATGTATGTAAAGTGCTTTGAGTGCTTTGATGGTAGAAAAGCGCTATACACATGTGAGCATTTTCTATACATAAATGTGTCATTTGACAAGAATAATCATGTCTTATATGTTTAGGAAAACACCTACATTAAATTGATTTCATCAATACAACTGGCATCGTTTTCACCTGTATGAAAAACACTTTTGGATAAATATGTACCAGTGATGCAGAAAAACCTTTTTTTTTTAAATACAGTTCAGTGTGTACTTTCTGTTCCTTTACATTATTGCTTTTAATGCTGATATTCCAAATGGGGACAAATCACCTTTAATAGCATGTGCTTTTGTGATGGAAAACACCATTTCTTCAATGCTGGTGGAAAATATTGAAGCATTATACAGTTTGTGTGTATTATCAGAATTATTTTAGTATTAATGTGGATTATAGGTATAGGTAGATTAAAGGTATACTATGTAATCCATGTTATCGCTTTGCCTGGAATCTTCCACGGTAGGGCATTTAACAATCTTGTATTTATTTAATTACAGGAGTTATTATTGCTGATAACAGGTTGGTGTGGCCTTTCCACAGATCTGATCTGTAACTTGCCATGGTGGTGTTACCAGCTTGTCTCCATGGAGCTATATATGTTAAAAGCCATACTTTGGAACATCTCCAGGAAAGAAACATGAAATAATATGGTTTGAGATGGTCAGTCGACACAGTTTTACCCGAGAGATCTGCTTAAATCAGATTACAAATTGACACATAAATAACTACTATATAAAAAAAAAAAATCACCATGCTCTTATGTCTGTACTGTATTCCAATAGATCCAGAAAGCTTATGGTGTATCAGTATGAATGCAGTTCCTCATTAGAAATAACATCTACTGAAACTCACTGGTCCTTTTTATGCTTGCGCAGAAGGAAGTAGACATAACACTTTTATGTGGGGAATTGAGGCGCACCACAGTACTGAGGCCTCATCACTAATGTTCTCTAGTGGAGCATTTGCATACCAACAAGCTCTTAAAACCAAGCATTTGGTAAATAACTCACATAAAAAGTGAAATTTGAGAGCTGAGACAATACTAGATGGAATTCCTATTCACTTTGAAACATTGTTGATAATCAGATATGCAAAAAAGTAGGACAATTATGCAACATGATTATTTACTTTTAATTGTAAAATCACAATGACTACACTACAAGCTTGGGATTCAGACTGGTTCTCTCTATATATTACTTACAGAAGATCTCAGACAGAACCGTGCAATCAGCTGTGATTCAATGGCACGGGAAACAAACAATCATTCAGAACAAAATCAAACTTCTTTACTTGTTTTCCTCTGACAATCACGCCTACCGGGTGTCCGGGTATGTTTCTGGACTTAAACTGAGTATATTTTCTCCAGAAAGGTTCAGTGCTAGGAACAGCAAGATATCCCTGGCCTCTAGTAGAGGCCCCAAGCTTAGAAAAAAGGGATAGTGTTTGTTAGACAAAAACAGTATTTGGCCTTGAGTTAGACATTTGAGTGTTGAGTCGAGTCAGATAGATCATTAGCTAACGGTCACTTATTCATAATTTCAACACATTATTTATTAACTTTTGCTCAATAATTTAAGGGGAAAGCTTGCAGTTTTTGACTGACACCAACTTTCAACATTTGTGATTAAAACGGCTACAATTTCCCAAATCAAAATGATTGCCTTGGGTGGATTAAAATAACCTTTAGGCACCCGACACATCGTGCCTGTGATTAGGCCAATTTAAATTCAAGTGTTTTGGAGCGTGCTACTTCTGTACTGTCAACTCTTTGAGTGTTTATTACACATTTATTCAATATGTCGGCAATTATTTTATCTCTTAAACTAAAAATATAAATTTAAACTTTTTGGTTGTTTGTTATTAGCTATCAAAGCCACAGAAAGGGAGAACTCTGCAGAACCTGAAACCAGGAGTTGAACCCAGAGTCTTCTTTTGAGAGAAAATGTCACTATGTCACTCTACTAACCACTGCAGTTTTATATGGAAAATAAACAGAGTGAGGTACTGTCAAAAATACTTCACAATATGGTCAAATGATGCCAGCACCTCACCCACACTGTTGCATTGAACGTGAGAAGATAGCATAGAAGCATTATGGGTGCTGTAGCTGCTGCCAAAACGGGAACAATAATGGCAAGGAAGAGAAAAAGGTTCAAACTACAACTGACAAGACAGAGGTAGCAGTGGGGGAATATAACCAATGTGAAGCGAGAGCACGGAGAGTCCTTAAAAAAGAGCTTTGTTTTTGGATGCAACAGGGATGTCTTGGAGGCAGCTATTGTTTTGTGTTTTTCCAAAAGTCACCTAGAGCATAATTTGCCCAAAATTACACATTAAAAATTTGTTCCAGTGCTGCCCAGTAGTCGAGTGGTTAAGGCGGCAGCACATTTGCCAGGCTCCATGTGCAGCCGGCCGCATTGTCGAGAATCCCAGCTTCGATAATTTACTGCATGTCCTCCCTTCTCTCTCATCCCCATTTCAAACTAAGCTGTCCTGTTTAATAAAGCCTACGGGCCAAAAAAAATCCCTTTAAAAAAGTCAGTCTGACATATGTCTGCTTTTGTATTTATCTAATTTCTTCCAAGGTCTGGGAAATTTGCCCATTTTCAAAGTCTTGTTTCAAAGTTAGTCTTTCCATTTTCCATCACAGCTGGCACAGGATAATACTGCTGTTGTGTCCTTAGGCAAGACACTTAACCTGCTTCACCCCCCCAGTGTCTGCGTACGTGCGTATGTGTGTCTGTGTGTGTGTGTCTGTCTGTGTGTGTGTGTGTGTCTGTGTGTCTGTGTGTGTGTGTGTGTGTGTGTGTGTGTCTGTCTGTGTGTGTGTGTCTGTGTGTGTGTGTGTGTGTGTGTCTGTGTGTGTCTGTCTGTGTGTGTGTGTGTGTGTCTGTGTGTGTGTGTGTCTGTGTGTGTCTGTCTGTGTGTGTGTGTCTGTGTGTGTCTGTCTGTGTGTGTGTGTCTGTGTGTGTCTGTGTGTGTCTGTGTGTGTCTGTGTCTGTCTGTGTGTGTGTGTCTGTGTGTGTGTGTGTGTGTCTGTGTGTGTCTGTCTGTGTGTGTGTGTGTGTGTCTGTGTGTGTGTGTGTCTGTGTGTGTCTGTCTGTGTGTGTGTGTCTGTGTGTGTCTGTCTGTGTGTGTGTGTCTGTGTGTGTGTGTGTGTGTGTG
Organism: Eucyclogobius newberryi; assembly: GCF_026437365.1. NCBI lineage: Eukaryota > Metazoa > Chordata > Actinopteri > Gobiiformes > Gobiidae > Eucyclogobius > Eucyclogobius newberryi. Next base: position 14,320,129 of record NW_027316500.1, on the reverse strand, counting down.
TCTGTGTGTGTGTGTGTCTGTCTGTGTGTGTGTGTCTGTGTGTGTGTGTGTGTCTGTGTGTGTGTGTGTGTGTCTGTGTGTGTGTGTGTCTGTGTGTGTCTGTCTGTGTGTGTGTGTCTGTGTGTGTCTGTCTGTGTGTGTGTGTCTGTGTGTGTCTGTGTGTGTCTGTGTCTGTGTGTGTCTGTCTGTGTGTGTGTGTCTGTGTGTGTCTGTCTGTGTGTGTGTGTCTGTGTGTGTGTGTGTGTCTGTGTGTGTGTGAGTGTCTGTGTGTGTGTGAGTGTCTGTGTGTGTGTGTGTGTCTGTGTGCGTGTGTGTGTGTGTCTGTCTGTGTGTGTGTGTGTGTGTGTGTTGTTGTTGTTGTTGTTGTTGTTTTATGGCGGTTGGCATCCAATTGTTGCATTACCGCCAGACTTTATTCCTCAGACTTTTCGTAGTCCTCAGACTCTGTCGTAGTCCGTAAAAGTACTCCTTCCATTGCTTTGGTGTTACAAGGTCATGACATGTCTTTGTGACTAGAATAGTTGTTGTTGTTTCAGAGACCGACAAAGTCTGAGGAATAAAGTCTGGCGGTAATGCAACACTTGGATGCCAACCGCCATAAAACAACAACAACAACAACAACAACAACCGGCTTTATTCCAGGGAGACTCTTCTTCATCTTCCTCTCCTTCTTTGACGTTTGGTGCTTCCACCGTACAGCTTTATTCTTTAGGCTTCATTCCATAGGCTTTAATATTTCCACTGATGTCGCTGCTTGGTAGCCGTGCGTCTACGAGACTGGACGAGGACAGGAGACCACCCCCACCCCCATCTCGTCACTCTGATCACTCTGACTCCCCACAAGCAGACCCCCATCACTCTGACTCCCATTTAGCGCCTTTAGCCTGTTTTCTATATCTGCCCAATCAAGCTCCTTTGTTCCAAGGAATCTCCCTGCAGCTTTAGCAATGATCCTGATCCTTTCAGTTCTGCTTTGAGCCTGAGCAGCACAGTTTACAACATCCACCATAAAGAGTACAAAATCCTCTCTATCCACAACCAGGGTATTCTCATTAATTCTGGAACCTGCACACTTGGGACCTCCACTCTTGAAACCTTCACACTTCTTGGGAGCCACGCTGGCCTTTCTCATTTCGCCCTGGCTGGGAGCAGCGCTGGCTCCTCTCTCTGTATTTACTCTAAACTCGTTACTTGAAACTTTCTTGACTGCATCTGCATAGGATACACCTTGAGAGACCTTTATTTTATGCACCTCAGCAGCTCTTTTGCTAAACCTGCATCCCCCGTAGGCAGAGCTATGTTCTTCCCCACAGTTACAGCACTTCAGTTTTGCTCCCACGTCACACTTCCCATACTCGTGATCTCCTGCACATTTACCACATCTTTGCCTCCCTCTACAGACCGCTGCAATATGCCCAAAGCGCTGGCACTTAAAGCAACGCAGGGGCGGTGGAACATATGGCCTAACGTCATGGCACATGAACCCAATGAACACCTTACTAGGCAGGCACCTCCCTTCAAGTGTTACCATTACCGACAAGCTGTCACATCTTACCCCAGACCGGGTCACCTTCAACCGCCTAGCGTCCACCACCTTAGCTCCAGTCAAATTCTCCTTAACTTCATCCACAGACGTCGCCGTAGGGACACCTACGATAACTCCTCTGACCGTGTTTCTTTCAGCATCAGACACAAGAATGTCCTTTCCACCCAGACGTTTAGTTCCAATCGCCTTCCGTTGCTGAGCCGCGTCCTTGCACACGACCAGCAGCGAGCCATCTCTAAGGACACTCGCACTCTTGATCACTCCCACAGCTACAGTTAGGCTCTTTGACAATGCCACTGAATTCCACTCCTTAAAGGATGCACTATCCTGTGCAAGCTTTATGATCACCTTACAGTCTCTGCTCTCACTCCGGATATCAATAGCTTCAGCCTCATCCTGCTGCTCATTCCCAGAACCCTCGGACGAGCTAAGGGACTTTTTACGTTTCCGGGCACGTGCAGCCAGAAAAGGCTGCTCCTCCACGCCGTCCAGAACGTCTTCGACCACCGATCCACTCTCCTCCGCCATCTCCCGTCTCTCCAGACCGGAGACTAGCTCTTCTTCTTCTTCTTCTTCTTTGGTGTTTTATCGTAGTCCTGTCGCATTACCGCCAGACTTTTTCATGTGTTACACTGGATTGTAGGATTTTTGGTGTTCCCGTGTGTGAGAATGGGTGAGTGGTTCCTTGATGTAAAGCGCTTTGAGTGCCTTGAAGGAAGAAAAGTGAATGTCCAGTCCAGTCCTTAATCATCAGCTCCGTCCCCGTCATGCATCTCGTTTTTTTTTTGTTTTTGCCACAGCGAAAAAGTACATTCCACAGGTATCCATCTATCGTTTCCATTGTTGGAGTTTGACATCCCAGATACATTATTTTAAAGTAAAATAGAATGTCGACGTTGAAGACAGTCTGCAGTGCCTCATTAATGATTAGGACAGTCCTTACACACATGATAGAGATGAGTCAATTGACAGAATAATATGCCCTTTGACATGGTGTTCCAAAATACCATGACACATTTTTCAAACAGAATTCTTTGTACTGTTTTTGATTTTGTGCTTTTCTATTGGGATGTGCATATGTGTTTTTTTTTTTGCTATTTCAATGTGTCAAACATTTAATACATTAAATTGTATAGCAATATATTTTTAGACAATGTAGGTTGGTGCAAATGTACTGATAGTAGAAGAGGCACACAAACTGCCAGGAAATAACAAAAGAAAGTGACCAAACCTTTTCTGGTTGGGGTGCTGTCTCTTTCAAAACATACACACTATCACATATCGTATTATTTGTAGTAGGCACAACACACTCGGAAGAATGTCAGACAGGGTCGAACGAGAAATATTGGCAAACAAAGGCTTGATCGGTCCCTTACCCACAAGTCTATTTACCTGATTATAAACAACAGCACCTTAAAGAGTCCACAGCTCATCAGTCAATTACAGAAGTCAATATATGGACGGAAGAGAAGTGTGGTTTTTGAGCAGGATTTCACACTGGACATGAAGACATTGACGGACTGACAGACACATACACATACCAGCATATTTGTAGCATTTATGGCTGATTCAAGATAGATCATATCACCAATGTATAATGTTGCCTTAATCATTTTCCAAATTAGATCTATATCTGAAAGAAGTAAATGTGTGATTTTCATGTCTTTGTCATGGGTTTTAGGCCAACATTTCTCTAGACTTGGGATGCCACAAAAACTTCACTGCCTTGGGATTCTTGTAGCTTGATTATGGTTAATAAATGTACCCTGCATGAGAAAGAAAATGCAAAGCTACAGTGGGCAAACTACCATCGATTGAGATTTGTTTTAAAAAGAGTGAATTGTATCTTAACACCTTAAAATTTGCTCTGAATGACAGACCCCAGATCTGCAAACTTGTCTAGTCATGAATGTAATTCATTTCCACACAATTATAAGCTCAGAGACAGTATCTACAGTACCGTCATTAACACCCTAAGAAGTGTCATCTGCTCAATGCTTCTATGTTAAGATCTCCTCACTTCGACTCACACACTGGAAAGGGTCATATCTGGGCTTTGGAATATGAATAATGATGTGGGATAATATGCAGGAAAGACATGATTGTAAAACGGCTTAGGACATACAAGTCAAATATAAGAGAACATTTGTCTATGCTCACATACAATGAGCCACTGTCACCTTAGGTTTTACACATCCTCAACAGGCTATGTTTGTATTCCCATGTGATTGATTGTGACAGGATACTAAATATTTTTTTATCAATATCACCAATACAGGATAGTGATGCAAATAACAGCCTCTTAGCTATGAGCAGTTTTGAGTGTTACTAAATAGTCTAAAACATAAACCATTGCCCTTTGAGGCCATAAGGAACCACATAGAAAAAAGCATTGTGCAGCTGAAACAAACATTTCAAAATGGCAGTACCATTGCTAGTAAAACTACTCAAATGTATATTGGGCCAGTAAATAAATAACGTTCTACTGTATCTCAAAGCTCAGAAACATTGAGGTAACATTATGTTATCATAATTATTTATTTTGTCATAGAAGAAATTTACTAATCAAAGAACTGTACACCAATCTTTCTTGAATACAAAAAAGAGTCATTGAGGTCAAAGAATGAAACTGTCCTTCAAAACTCAGAAACACAAAGTGAAAAGTCTATAATGAGCATGTTCTTGTAGAGAGAAGATCCTTTAGGGAACAAAGCAGAGCACTGAACAGTAGCTGTTTATTTCTCTAGTGGATGAAAATAATTGTTTCTTAGACCTTGACTTTTTTTTAGCGGCACTTTGAAACACACAAATGTGATACATATAGTCTGAAGAGAAGAAACATTGTTTTGACAACTGCTTAGACAGAACTTGAAACCAATGAAATGAGTGAGAGTTTTTTCTCCTGTTCTAAGTGCGGAAAACACAGGACATCATAGGCAGAGGCAGTCAGACACTGTCACCAATTAGCACCAAATTATTCTGGGAGTGAGAGAGCAGCGAGAGGAGCTACAGTATGTTCACCTCGCACTCTGAACAGCCATGTGTGAGTCTGCTGGGTGCAGTCTGCTTCCCTTTGCGATAAGGACAAGATGTAATCACCCAACATATTTTACTCAAGTCAAACCAGAAAGGAGAGGAATCCATTTGCAAATGTTCTTTTTTTCCCCCAACTTAAATTATCTTCAAACCCGTCAGAAATGTCAGGAAACTATGCCGCCTCTAGTCGAGTGGTCTAAGCTCTGTGCAGCCGGCTTAAGCATTATGAGGTCAATTTCCGACAATTTGCTGAATGTCCTCCCTGCTCTCACCCCCATTTCACACAGCAATATCCTGTCTAATAAAGCCTACAGCTACAGCTAAAAATAATACATATATATAATTGAAATGTCAAGAAATAACTCACTACTTTACCTAAATCAATTTAAAAACCAATTCAGCAATGCTTTAAAATGAGGTTCATTCGTAAATCAATTAGGCGTTAATAAGCACTAGTTATTTGTATATGAGACAATTACTAGCATTTGTTTATGGCTTAATATCTTACAAACGTGAATAAGTCATCAACCAGAAACATGTGTGTTAAAGGCGCAATGGACGATTTTTTGGCCATTTGAGAACGCAGGCAGAAGTGCGCATGCGCACTCCCCCGTGCGGACTGATACAACACACACGTGCGTTTATTTATTAGCGCGACGGAGCGCATCGCATCTCTCGTCTCCCGTAGATTTCCGTCTTCTTCTGAGTCAGCTCGAACAGTCTTTCTCCGTCTTCATTTTGTCCCTTACACTGAGGGAACTATATTATGATAGATCAATGCGCTTAGACACACGGAAACGTGCTGCTCGTGGGGCCTCGCGGCTGCAGGTGAGCATTAGGTGCGTTTTATGATTGATACGTTGCAGGACTAATCGGCAGTCCACACCACGAGGAAATGACTCAGATTTGGGTAAAAAAAATCGTTCATTCAACCTTTTTTCCATGTACAAAATATTCAATATCCAAAAAATAAATGCTAGTAAATGCCTCATAAGTGTTTTTAAACAAAGGTGACTATTTCTGATTTTTTATTTTTAAATAAAATTGGCTTTATAAAATTACATAAATCACAATCCTAACTGGGGTCTGGGGTTTTCAACAAAAAATCATATAGTTTTCTGTATTTTGGCCCATATTATTAGCAACTGAACTCCTTATTCAGTTAATTATGAGGGCCCCCCACAGTCCCTAAATTTCCCTGCTCCACCCCTGCTCTAGCATCATCCTCAGTACTTTTCCTGCTCTTCTGCAGAACAGGTCAATGCTCTGGAAAACACTACAGGTTGCAAACTATTGACACTTTCTATTGTATTTATGAAAACATAATTCAGACATTTGTGAGAAATTGAACCACATTTGTTTTGTGCACGCTGCAGTGTCAGCTCCACGGTTCACTTCGACAGCTGGACCCATTGCACGTCTTGTTTCATTCTCTCTTTTTCATGGTTTCTAATTCAATATGAGGCCAATTTTCATCATCTGAAGTCAGTTTTGCTCCTTGTGGTTTGTAGAATACGTCAAAACTGTTCTCAACTGTGCTCCCGATCTGTCTGCGTATGTTTAAACTGTGGCTTGTGTAGCTTTCCCTGCGCATCTCAAACTTCATATGGAGAGAGCGAGAGAGGCAACACCTGAGTCCATGTTTTAAATGATAAAGACCGGAGTAGGCCTATGGAAGGCTCATTGTTTACTTGCAAAAATAATAGTATAGCTGCTGCTCGAATAGCCTATGTAATTTACTCCAAAGTGCCTGGTCACGTTGATGCCCCTCGGAGCACTTGATGCCCTACACACTGAGTGTTATGTGCGTAATGGGTGCGGCAGCACTGGTGTCAGACCCTGTATTAGTCCTGACCCGCTGTGAGCTTTCACCTGCTCCACAGTGACCCGCTCTCACAAACACACACAGCAGCACACCCGAGTCCGACAGCACACGACACAGGTGCACATCTCTTCACGCTACTCTGACTACAGCTGCTCAGCCAATCAAAACACAGCACTCTGACATGTTTAAAGACTTTTTTGCCTGTAGGCTTTATTAGACAAGAAAGGACAGTGTGAAATGGCAATGAGAGAGAAGGGAGGACATGCAGCAAACCATTGGAGTCGGGACTCGAACCTACAACACTGTGCCATAACCTCAACCAGCGGGCAGCACACTTTGACATGTTTAATAAAACACAACTGATTCTAATGAATTCACCATCACAGGGAATAAAATCGTAGGCAAAGTCATCCAGATTGGATCATCACATTGACGTTGCTTCCATAACTAATACATATGATATTGTCAGCCAACCGCAAGCCATTATCCCCTCTCTCCAGCTTAATATCAATACTTGTGCATGGCCAGCTGAAAAGAGAAGCACAGTAAAAGGGGCACGTTTCAAATGCGCCAACTGAACCCTCAATCCAAATCCCTATTCGTCTTATTATAGTGAGCAGCTTGGGACAACCCAGGCCAGCTAACCTAATGAACATGGCTGTGTGAACTCAGGTTGACCCATGTGCATCGGGTGGTCGGAGAGGCTATTGCAGTTACGTGATGTACATTCATCATAGAGATAACAAGAACCTCTGTCACTAAAGCTCATGATAATACAACAGGACCACAATGCTCTCAGGGCTCAAATGGACACATACAAATATTCTTAGCATGTTACAATAGTTACAATAATAACTTGTCACAAAGTTTTCTTTTTGATACCATCTTCGAGACATATTAGTTGAGACGATTTGCCCCAAGAAGAGATGAAATAAAACAGATTTGGCTTTTGAAAACACTGCCGGACAAAATGTGTATGCATGTAAAATGTGCGAATGATTCCTATTGGATGCGTTTATTATCATTATCATTTTTATTTTTTCAATTATACAGCGTGATACAGAGTTTTGTTGCTCCTTATTTTGACTTATACATAAGTAAATATGTTTGACTTGCTTTATGTATGATTATTAACTTAATTAAACCAAAGCGTTTATATATATATTTTTTTCCATACTTTGGCGTAATTTGAGTTTTAACATTGAATGCAGCTTGCCTTGATATCAACACAGCCAGTCCAATTCAGATAAAATGGTCTTAAAAATCAAATAGCTTTGCATAAAAAGTCCATGCTGGAGTCGAGATGCTCCTGCCAAAACTGTCATTTCACTTGGCTGACTTTGTGCACACTCCCAGCTCCCAGCCCACTGTCACTGCTCTATTTATACCATACATTATACATGCGTCTTCACATAACATCCAGCTACACACGACAACACTGGGGTTAAAAATATTATAGCCTTTAGTCATTGTTGTTGTGCTCTGTAGACTTGCAGTATTGTTGCTACACATAAACTGTAGAAAATGAAACAACAAACTTCTGGGATGATGGCGGCCTAGCTTGGTCATGTCTGACGGGCTGCAGTCGAATCTGTTGGATTTATTTATCTATATTATGAGTTCACCTGGGGAGATTCGTTTTCTACATGGGAGCAGACAAATAAGGAGCTTGGACATTTATTTCGGGGACCGGTCTAAGAAACCGAAGAAGAAAAGACACAGAGAACTGGGCTAGCAATGCTACAACTAAGCAAGCTAGCACCGCTGCTCTAGCTCCCGCCTCCGGTTTGGACTCTGCTCCAGAGGAGTCCACGAGCGAGATGGATGATTATTTGGGAGCGATAACTGATAAGATTAAAGGCTGTGACGTCAGTAGCCCCACGGTAGGCAGAAAACACCCCCCGAACGGAGCAATGCTACCATTGGAGCTAATAAACAGTAAACTCACCAGATTTGAGGTCACTAAAGTTTTCTCGATTGTGTTTGTGGACAAAGACATCAGGGGCTTTTTTTAAGAAAGTTTAACACTCAAATTCACTTCAGTTTTCCATTAGCCTCTCTCTACCGGCCTGTAAAGTCTGCAACACCCCTAAATCTGAACTATTAAAACATACTAAGCACTTGTAAACATAACAGCTTTATACAGTGTAAATCAGGCGTAGTAAAAGTTTGAAGAAGCGTCTTTGACTAGCTTTTTTGGCACAGTTCCAGAGATTAAGTGCAGGAACTCTATTATTTAAAATAAAATAAAATATAATAAAAACAACAGAAACTTTGGCCATAAAATGGAAGCGGACATCAAAAGCAAACCTGGCTCTCGCCTGCTGCACTTACTTTTTTGCCACCAGGTGGCACGTGCGAGCCAAAAATCCCGAAAAAAATCCCAATATCAACATTGCTCATATAATCTATATAGTTTGCAAACACAGGTAACCTGAACACAAATGCAACACAAATAATGAGCCAAACATAAATTCTTGTTAAGTAAAACAGAAAATGTCCTTTAGACAAGAAAGCCTTAAACATGACAAAGAATGCAGGTAAATAACTCAAGTGAATATTTCCTGATTGACACAACTTAAATATCATCCAAAAATGGGAAAATGTCAAAGCAGAAACTCAGACGGGGAAACTCAGAAATAGGGAGTAATGCAGAATCAGATTTCAAACAAAATGGCAGAAGGTCAGCTGCAAATGCAGTGCTTGAGTGTCTCTCTTGACTTGTCAACAGTCTAGCAAAGACTAAATAAACATATATTTAGGAGGAGCATATATAGGTTACCCTGGAATGATTATGGAATGAGAGGCAACTGTGGAGAGCAGGGAAACAAGAGGGGTAGCAAAAGATGGACTGGATCGGGCTGAAAAATGGAACTGGGCTGAGGAAGGGCAAAAGGGCAAAGGGCAAAAGGCAAAACTAAACAAATATATTCAAATCTTAAACTGTTTGGCATACGGTTTTGTAAGGTTTTGTACAAAAAAGAACTGACCTGAGAGTCAAGGTCAGGATTACAAAAGGAATCAAAGGTTTTCATCTAATATAACTATATGAAAAGCTTTGATATTTTGAAACCATCCGTTAACTTGGAGATACAGGACTTTTATAGGTATTTACAAGAAAAGAATCAAAGTAATGTCCATTATAATTGACCATTATAATGGACCTAGTAGGACTTTTGTTTTGTGATTGTGTTTGGTTTTGTTGCTGTTTAATTGATGTTTTTGCTCTCTGGTCATGTTCTGTTATGTATTGTATGTAATATCAAAATATATATAAGATATAAAAGATATGAAAAAACATAAAACAAACAAACAACTAATGATGTCGAACCAATACAATTACCCCAAAGAGCTCAAAATTGTGTCTGATGTACTATAGATGGCACTTTCTTAATTATTGCAATTTCTTTTTAATTTTATTGACTTAGCAGCTTGAAGTTGAAGCAAACTGCTTTGAAAATAGTTCCGACTGTACTGAACTGCACAGTAAACTGTCAATGACATATTGAAGAAGTGCTCCAAAACAACAAAACATGAAGTTGTCATCAGTTGTTTTCAGTGGCAGCCAAAACAAGAGCGCTGTGTGTCACTGCATGACTCAAAACTTTAGAGCCAACATCTGCAGAGAAAACGTCAGGTTTGACAGAGGAAGTTGTATAAATCAAAAATTGTTGGAACAATGAGAATTCAGTGTCTGCGATGATGAAATTGAGAGTATTCATTTCCTTACAGTACACTTTCAGGTTTTATTCTGACTTCCAAGGACTATGTCATCTGATGTCCTGAATTCCTTTCCTAAAGTTAACCTCAACATTTATCGACCAGCACGGAGAACCCTTTTTCTTATATTTCATACAAGCTTTATAGTATATATTTTTAAGTTGCATGGTTGTAAACAGGTAAATAACAAATAAGTGTAAGGTAGAAGTTATTATTATTAGTAAAAAACAAAAGAAAAACACAATAACATTGGGCTTGTATGCTCGGGTCTTTCCACTTGATTATGTTGCATTTACATTTGTTGTATTTTTGTAAACTAATGAGAGGCCATATTTACTGTTTATATTGTCAACATTTAGCTTTGGGACACGCTGCTCCTTAGAGTCACTTGGCCAAGAGGAAACATCGAGTCAACATGTAGGTGTAATGACTCTGTCAGTCAGGCTATATTTAGTCCTGACCTCCGCTGTTAGCATAAGCATGACCAGTAAACACTCTTTTCTTCACTCTGACATGCACATGTTTGAGCACTGATTGCATTCAGCAGAGGTTGGCCTCATTTGTAAGGTCAGTGCATGCAGCAGTTATTATTATTACTACAGAGTGAAACTGATTGAGATACGCTTTCTTTACTGCACCATAAGACATACAGCATGGAATAAGTTTGAACCATTTGAATGCAGCAGAGGCTCTCTTACCTGACACAGGTTCCTCCATTTCTGCAGGGAAGGAGCTGGCAGACCAGTGGCTCACAGTTCTTAATATTCCTCCCTGTGGTGCCTTCACCCACCAGGTACATTTCTTTAGAGTTAACCCAAAATTCCCTGATGCATCCCATGAATCTCCGGGCTCCCTTTGCACTAACGCTCGGCATTTCCCTGTGGGACGAGAGGGCCCCGAGAAATATGGGTCCAAAGGTTTCCTGTGAAGGAACAATGGTGGAAAGCCACACATCAGCAATATCATTAACTAAATCATACTTAATCACACAACACATGACCCTTTGCACACGCTGGCTACCAGCTAAAGCAGCTTCTCACAGAAGTTTAAGGTCATATTAATAAGACCTTAGTGTAGATTAAGGTCAACAAGACAAATTGAAACTATTAAGTCCTGTTATTCTTCTGTGTCATGCAGTTTTACAGTTGCCTGGACAAGAAACTGCAGCTCAGAGCCATCCATTCAGCACGCCATCACAAAGGTGTCTACTCACGTGAATTTTGAATACTCTCTCTCTGAAAGTCAACTGAGAGAAAGTAATGCTGAAATAATTATGTGAACTCATGTGCATTTTCTATATGGTCAATTTAACATGTAAAACCTGTTCATAGCAAAGCAGCGACAACAAAATGAGTTTAGGAAGGACCAACAATTTGTTTTTCACCGACCTACATTTAACATGGTATAATATAATATAATTACAAAACTTCTTTTGACTTATTTAAGTATTGCAAAGCTAAATGTTGATCTTTTTGTTGGTGTTTTGCTGTAGCACCCAAAAGGTGTTGGGCCAGTAACTTGAAAAGGACACAAGTGCGACATAATCTAATAAAACACTGATGGCATTCAGATGGGACAAGCAACATATACAGTTGTAAATCTGAAGCAAAGCAACATTCGGATAATATCCTTCAGTGAACGCACATAAAGTGAGGCACATAAAGCAGTTTCCTTTATGAGGCCTTAAAGTGTGTTTACAATGTTTATGAAAAGAGTCTGTTTGAAAGAAGCTGATGTAATATTCATGCGCTGTTCAGGACTGGCTCTTCAATCATAGATTTTGGACTTCAGTCTGTAGGGTGACTTTTCCCATATTTAAAGACATGACCCAGTTAGATAAAGGGCTGTTATATTATACATTTATGTTTCCAAAAACATTTTGTCTACAAAATGCATGAACTTCAAAAGCTTAACTACATGTATGTGTTTACATACTTGGATAAAGCCCTCCATGGATTAAGAAGTGAAACCAGATGGCTGTGTTCATGAATTTCACTCACACAAAAGCAGTGCAAATGTAAGTTACCGCCTGTAAAAGGATTTTCAGATTTGTCTGTGGGCAGGTAAGCTTACCTCTGACACTGGGTGAGAGACAAAGTCCTCGAGGTGCTGTGCTTTGCCATTATCTACAGCTAGTTCAATCATACATGAGCCTCCTTGTTTGCCAACAGGAAGATTGTATCTGCAGAGAACACAAACACACACACAATTTAGTTAGAAAAGACACAATATTTGAGTTTCACAAATGCAGATAAGCGTGAAAAATATTCAGACTCAGACAGAGACAGAGGAGTTGTGGTAATGGGCCAGCTAATGTTACCACAGAGACCTTTATACAAATGTACTATGCATGATAGCCGACATGTTACGCATTATTATGAGAATCTGATTAGGTTGGGAGGAATAGCGTGCTTGAGTCCTGTGCTGCAAAGACCCAAGAGACGCAACAAAAATAGAGAACACACTGGATTTAAATAATAATGCCAGAAATAGGCTTTGGCTTGGTTTTGCGCTTATGAAAGTTAATATTTAGGACCCATGGATCATATTATCATCAACATATAATAAACAAACACAATTACATTGACTTAAGTAATAATAATATTAAAATGTGATTATGGTAAAGTTGAGAAAAAAAATGTGTGTATGTATACACCGGTATATATGTTTACTGACTTTATACTATTTATACTATATATATATATATATATATATATATATATATATATATATATATATATATATATATATATATATATATATATATATATATATATAATATAATATATATTAATAATATGTGATATAGTATAGTATATATACCATGTGTGGTATATATACTATACTATATCACATATAATTAACAAGCTAATGCTATATAGATCAATATATAGGTAATTCATAGCGATTAGAATGCTAGAAGTTCGAACCCTCAAATTTATTTTTATTATTTTAATTTTACCCGGAACTAGGGTTGGCCAAGAGAGCATTTTTAAGTGCTCATTATGCCATACAGGATTAATTAATGATAAAACGGGGGCACAAACTGAATATATATACGTTACATGGTTAATGAGAAAGCTGACAATTTTATCACTTGACCCTTTGTGTGTCTCTGGGGACACACAATAGTAGAAGTCATTAATGATGCAGCTATAATGTTAAGTAGCTGGTCTACTTGTGTCATATTGCAGCTTTGGCAAAGTCAAGTGATCCTTTGGCTATCATTTATCATAGCTTTATACACACAATATATACCAGACAAGCCTCTTAACAGGGCAGTCCATTACGCAAAGGTTGCCCCACACGTGAAAAGCAATGCAAATAATGCACCTTTGTTCTATAGGCAAATGCATTACTCACTCTGTGCAACCAATAATGTACATGGGCCATGCTTGCAACTCCAAGCTTTGGAAAAATAATAATAAAGAAATTCAATTCAAGTGTTTAGAGTTGATGTGGAAAAACAACAACACTATTGTCTGTTTAATGGCCAGATGGAAAATATGAGGGCAATTGGCCTCTTGCTAATTTGAAACAGTCTTCCAGGACACCTCCCCGAGGCAATGACGCCCATGCAACTTCAGGTACAGCTAATTACAGCTATGGAAATTACTTGCATTATACTATGTACACACAGGCAAATTAAGGCATGTGGAAAATACACATGTGAAATAACTAAATGTCCAGAGACTACTGTCAAAGACTGATGTCACATTAGCATAATATTACAATACTTGATTTAAAAAACATGTTACAGAAATGGTTTTAAATGTGCTCATAGCACAGCATCAGGTTATTTTTGGAACTCACAAAACATATATCTCCACAGCATAATGAGCTCCCTTCAACACATTACAATTACAACATAGATCTGAAATGGCAAAGCTTGCTATTTATAAATATGACTTGAACCACTTATATTGGTGTCATTGTAAACATCACAGTGCCTGCCACACACTGTCCCAATGCTTTTAGAGGAATGAAAGAAGAACAAACAACCCAGGACACACTGAAGGGACTGTGTGTGTGGACGAGCTGGAGGAAACGTGTGTGTGGGGGAGCTGAAGGAAACATGTGTGGAATAGCTGGAGAAGTGTGGAGGAACTGGAGGAAGTGTGTGTGGAGGAACTGGAGGAAGCATGTGTGGAGGAACTGGAGGAAGCGTGTGTGGAGGAACTGGAGGAACTGCGTGTGTGGAGGAGCTGGAGGAAGTGTGTGTGGAGGAACTGGAGGAACTGCGTGTGTGGAGGAGCTGGAGGAAGTGTATGTGGAGGAGCTGGAGGAAGTGTGTGTGGAAGAGCTGGAGGAAACATGTATGTGGAGGAGCTGGAGGAAGTGTGTGTGTGGAGGAGCTGGAGGAAGTGTGTGTGGAAGAGCTGGAGGAAACATGTATGTGGAAGAGCTGGAGGAAAAGTGTATGGAGGGGCAGGAGGATGTATGTGTGGAAGAGCTGGAGGAAGTGTGTGTGGAAGAGCTGGAGGAAGTGTGTGTGGAAGAGCTGGAGGAAGTGTGTGTGGAAGAGCTGGAGGAAGTGTGTGTGGAAGAGCTGGAGGAAGTGTGTGTGGACGAGCTGGAGAAAACGTGTGTGTGGAGGAGCTGGAGGATGTATGTGTGGAGGAAGTATGTGTGGAGGAGCATTTCTTCATCTGGTTAATGCTATTATGAGTGGTTTGTCTTCTCTAACATCCTTGCTTAGACTACCACCATGTGACTAATTCAGTGGTGCTGTCACAGTGCAACTTTCAGAGCATAGCCACTGAAATATTACTTGAATGTTAAGGGATTTTGCAGCAGTGCACCATTACGCAAAGGTATTTGTTAAAGCTGAGAGTGGATATTTGCCTTTGCAATCTGTTTTGAATGAGCTTCTTCACAGTTCCCTCTAGAAATTAATAATTAGGGAAGATCATTATTAAAATATTACTATTGCATAAAACATCTGAGGGTATTGGTAACAGATGGCAGTAAAACATCATGAGCCTTGTGGGAGCACTCGTAAGATTTCTTCTGACTTGATGGGCAGAATGCGTTTTAAAAATGTACAACTTAATGACATAAACACTGTCATTATGGTTAATTCGTGCCCTAATATTTATACAGTATAGAAAGCATTAGCCCTCTTGTTAGAGACTGAGGGAGCTCGGTTAGAGCTTGCCGGCAATAAAATACTGTAGATATAATTTAAATAGTTCATACATACATACATACATACATATTCCATATCACTTAAGAAATTACTATGGCACCTGTTTTGTGGACGCAGTAAAGTGTAACATATATGGATTAGAATTAGACAAATCTAAAGGTGTTAATTTGTACAAACAGTCATTTCACAGCTCATAAGTCTGTGTTGTTGAGCAGTAAAGCATTCAGACGTCATTACACCTACACTGACTGCAGATCTGCAGCAGATACTCTCTCATTGAATCTGCAGTACTTGCAGATCGCTGCATAATGTGTGCTCTGACTGGCAAGCCTCAATTAATTTTGGATCTCTGTGTTTTATCATATGATCGGAGCAATACAATCAGACAGCATACAGCAGGGCTCTGGCATTGTGGGGCTCCACAAAGAACTACTCTGTGAGAGGAAGGGAGCTTGTGGTTCTTTCTCAATTAATCTTTTATGGAGAGCTTGTCAATACAAAACTACCAAATGGGGAGATAGACACACAGAGCCTCAGACTTGGCACGTTCTATGTATCATGTGGCTGTGGGAAAACGACTCAATACTGAACTAACCACCAAACACATGGGGCACTTTTACAAAAAAGAAAGATGGTCTTCATCAATCTTTCCGCAATTAAAGCAGAGAGATGGAGGTGCAGACAGAGGCTGTTCTCTGTTGTTTATATCTTTGTTGTGAAGTAACAATGGCACCGGACTACAGAGCAGCAGCATGTTGATCAGATGTACATGTTTAACGCAACTGTTGCTAGGCAACATATCACAACACATGTTCAGTAAGGATCATTATATGTAGAAAAATATTAAAAGTACTTTGTTTTATTTGAAATGCAGCTTCAAGAGTATTTGCTTTAGGAAAAATAAATATATAATATTCTTTGTTCTGAATTCAACACGATGTGTAAGACCAATACCGTATTCACCTATAACAAATAAAGTAAGAGTGATGCTCCAACAAACTGTATTTAATATTCTTCTGTGGGCAGTTGAAGATGGGTGTGACTGTACAGTTTACAATCAGTGGTGCGTTTGTAGGCCCCGGCTCCTGAATTTAATTGTAGTTATATTACCACTTACATCCCCAAAAGAACATTTACAAACAACCAAATAACCGTCTTGTCCTCCTTAGATGAAAAATGACACACTGACACTCCCAGACTCCCGTTGGTGATAGTTGAGCCAGGACTGAAGGTTTTAACACTAGTGTTAGTTCTAGTCTATGCAAACTCATGAGAAAAGCCAGTAAAGCTCTGGAAATTAGATTGGAAACTGTTTTGCCTTTTGAAGGAGCATTTTAATAAAATAAAAAAATAAAGATGTGATGTTTGCCAAGTAAACAAGCAAGCAATTTTGTGCCACCATAGCTAAAAAAAAAGAGCCATTTAGCAGTTGAAAGCGAGATAATACAAAAAGTTCCTTGTTATATATTCTTTTTTTAAAAGGATTTTTTGGCCCGTAGGCTTTATTGGACAGAACAGCTCAGCTCAGCGTGAAATGGGGATGAGAGCAAAGGGAGGACATCAGAACTCATGACACCAGCTACGCAGGTGGCAGCTGTGGAAAAGGATTTAAAAACATATTTTAGGTTAATCTCATTAGCTGCAGAAGCTTTGTTTCTATTCAACTCATGAAATCAAAAGAAAGCGAGTCAGGTATATTGTAGAAAGAAGTTAGAGGTGTCACACTGTCTCTCAATATCAACACTTCTGATTGAGTGCAAACCCCCCAAGATACGGCATTCATAAAAAAAAAAAAAGCCTGAAGAACTGGTTTTGTGTGTTGGCAAAACAGTCCTTGACTTGGCAATACAATAGGAGAAGGGAAACTGAGACTGGAGGAGTGCGGGGGGCAGAGTGTGTTTGGTCACTGGACCTTGAATAATTGACTGTTAAATACATCCACTGGTCTACACTGTGCTGACAACAGCAACTAGACTGGGCAGACACACATAGAGCTGCCATCTATTATCCAAAGGGATGTCGTGCTCGCAGCCTAAACATTGTGGGTTGACGTCACCGGGTTATTTGCATACGAATACATTTGCTGAAGCGATCAAGAATAAATAGGCAGAGCAGCAGCAACATTCATGCCTGAGTCTGCAGCACTGCTCCTGAAACCACAAAATCAGCACATGTGCTGTGCGTCTAACGCATGTAGTCAGCACCCACACCGGAAAGTGGTCCATGTTCGACATACAGCTTTCATTCAGTAGAATGAAAATATTTGGGTTTAAAAATCTGTGGGTAACAATAGAGAGACTCCAGTTCTGCCTCTTTTTATTTAGTGTCTGCGTCATAAAGCAGACACATAATGTTCTTGTATTCACATTTATTTTTCCATATCAGGATTTTTGATGCGTTTCAACTCTTGAACACTTTCACTGATTTCAACAAGTAATACCTCTTTACGATTGCTTTCACCGTCTTAGGGGGGCTATTGCTTTTGACATTTGTACACCTTGTACTCATTTCAGTATTTGCAAAAGTAAATTGCTAATGCTAACGCTAATTAGCATTAGCGTCTCTGTTGCTAGGTGACGGAGGTACAGGGAGGAGGGGGTGCAGCCGGGTCACCAAGGCTCTCTCTCCCTTTCTCCCTGCTCAGGTCTGCGTTCAGCACGATCTTGCAATTTGCCAGAATAAACAACTACTTGAGTCACAAACTACGCAATCATCAACTGTGAATTACTGAGCGTCGTTAGTATAGCGCAAAACACAGCAGAGAACATGGACGGGGGGAAGGTGGTTGCACGGGAAGGCGAGAGCCATCATCGCCGCTAGCACGGCTATAATGTCATTTGTTGTCAATTAAATCGGATTTTTTTTATCTTAAGTGGTACTACCAGTTCTACTTCCACACATGTAATACTCTTACACACATGTTTTTCACACAAGAACACAGACACTCGCAATGGCTTCAGCCATTGCACATTATCTAGTTTAGTATTTTGTTACACTGTCATACTTCATACTGTCATCACTTTATGTCACTTCGGTCTCGAACTGTATCTTTTTCATGAAATATATATTTTATTGTGACATTAGAGAGGATGTTTGTGAGGTACAATCTTCAGTTTTAACAGGAGACAGATGTGTTATACATACATACCTGACCGTAAGGTTGACCCATCTGCCAGTGTTGATGCTCTGGTCGGCTGTCACACTTAGAACGTGATTGCTGCCACAGCTCAACTGCACCACAGGGCTCCCATCCACCAGAAACACATGAACAAACTGCTCTTCCAAGTTCTTTGTCCGTGCTAAAGAAATTCATCAAAAGAGAGATCAGAATCCATACATTATTAGGATGATTTAGGGAATCAGTAGTATCAATGTAATCTATTCTGAGCACCACAAGATGCAAGCAGACAGCTTTGTTTGTGGTGACCCTCAAAAGAAAAAAAAATCTCAAAACTTTATTGCATTGGATTGCTTTACTGCGTTTATCTTTAACCGACTTCATTATGCTGCAATATTATTAGAGAGTTGGCTTTGTTGAAAACCAATTTGATGAGTTTTCTTCTATACAGAACTGAGTCAGACAAAGCGTATTTATTAGACCACTTCCTCTATAATGTCTATAATGTCTTCACATTAAAACAATGGATTTGAGCTGGCCACACAAAGGGCTGGCCAAGTGCAGTCAGAGACAGACACAAACAAGCATTAATCCTCCCACACTGGTTCAGGGCGCACACATAGCACTTCTCCTGTGAGGGAAGATATGAACACAACACCCAACCCAAGAACTTGTAATGGAAAAGTAAGAAAAGAGTTGTTTGAAATACTGAATTGAAACAAGAAAGTATGATATGTGATAAAACTAGTCTTAGAAGTAAAATTTAAGATTTTTATTATTAGGCCCAAGCACCACAAGCTAGCGAGAGGCCTATTAGGAACTTCACTAGCAGGGACCACGCCACAACGGAGTATGAAAGAATATTTATTGATAATAACGACAATGGATCGACAATGGAGCTCGACAATGGAGCTCAACGATGGAGCTCGACGATGGAAATCGACGATGGAGATTGATGGTGTAGCGACGATGCAGCGACGATCGAGCAATGAGAGTTGGCTGGGTAGATATTCGGGATGGGGGCTCTGTCTCGGGTAATCAGCCCAGCCGATTCAGAACCCCCCCTCCGTAGATGTTGATGTGTTAAGGTGAAGATGATAGAGACATGGGGTGGGAGGGTGGCTCGAGAGAGCAGAGACGGCAAGATATGCTGTGAATAGGCCTTATAAATAGGGCTTCTGGGTAATTAGAGGTGTGGTTAGAGAGTGGGGCGTGTTTACTAGTGGAGTAGAGGTTGAGGCGTGGTCCCGCTCCTGAACCTCAGCTGGCGATTAACATCTTCAACTTCCACTAATAGACACGGCTGCAAAAGTGTGCAAAGCGCTCGCCCACTTCCAAACCGTCATTAACGCACTCGTCCGCTCAGGCACGTCCCGTGCATACTAGTTAGTAGTGAGAACATCGAACATTATCTTTGTAAATGGGTGCCCTAATGCAAAAATGTAACAAGTGAGCACTTTCCAAAAATGTTTGTTTTTTAAATAAGGGAAACATTGTTTTTGCATAGGAATAGTATTCTTCTTTCTATTTTCTCGGAACCAACCCCTACTTTATACCCAGTGAACATTGACGGAAAGTAAGGAAAAATTGCAACCTCTAAGATTCACACCTCTCTACATTATGGCTATTTCCTTTTTCTAATTTGGCGCGTCAGCGCCACCCAATGTACAAAAAAATAATTAGGAATAGGATAGGAAATGGCAAAAAAAAAACAATTTGGCACAGAGGTAGATGCACTAGGGAAGTAAAAAATATTATTATGGAAACGCCGTCCGCCCAACCAAATGTCGGCCATATTGGATCAAAATTTGCTGAGCATGAACAAACTCCTCCAGGGGCGTTGGCCTGAAAATGCAGAAATTTTCTGAAAATTGTGTTGGGAGTAGGGCATCAACAGTTATCCAATTTAGATATCTTTCACGGTTTCTGTGGACAGCAAAGCTGCAAAATATAGGCAAAATTTTCTATTTGTAAAGTAAGTGAGAGTAGGCACAATAGCGCCACGGATTTGGTAGAAGGTGTAATAAAAGGAGGAAGATTCGGCCACGTTGGCACCCCCTCCTCCTTGCACTGCCGGGCAGTGGTGCCGAGGCGAGGGCTGATCATTGCCGCTTGCGGCTATATTTTATTGTCATTTATTCCATATTTCAGTCAAAACCAAAGGGTTAAAATGTGTGTTTTGCCCAGATTGCTCAAGTTATTCAAGACTCTGCCAGTTTCCATTGCCAATCGGTTACTTGATGAGTGGAATGAAACAATCTCAAGATTTATATGGCATGGTAAAAAACTTTGTATCCGGTTCAAAACTCTACCAAAAGAAAACAGTGATTGGGGCCTATCTTGTCTGAAAAAAGTCTTTATTTCAGCTCTTATTGTACTTATTGTACATGTGCCTAGTGCACAATAAGTACATTAGGCACATTTATCGTTACTAGGGATGCACCAATATATTGTATCTGATACTGGCCCAGTATCAGTACCGGCCAATAGGTCATTGAGTAATATTGATTTCAGTCCAAAACCACCAACATCAGTCTGCGATATCATGCCTTGGTAGTGAAAGAGTTATTAACTCTGCCGTCTCTTCAGAAACAGGAAGAAAACAAGGGTGAAAACGACAGCTCCGTGGACAGAGATTCTAACAGATTCTAACAGAACAGACTGTAAACGTTTAGATGAAAAGTTTTAGACAAAATCAACTGCGACCCACAATAAACGCAATGTTTTTTCAGTCAATATTTGACTCATAAACAATCAGTTTGGACATGTTTACTCCAAATAACTTAAGTGTGAAGAAGAGAAGAGACTGAGTGTGTGATCAGACACAGAGTCTGAGTAGAAGCGATTGTCGCTGTTGCTGTTACAGGAGACACATGGACTGGAGAGGTTCAGAGAAATAATCTAAATAAAAGTGTGAAGGCTAATTTTAAGCTAATAGAGAATAATCATAGCTTACCTAAACATATATAATAAATAATAATATAATAAATTATAGCCCCATCAGACTTTTGTGTGTTCTCTCTGGTTCTAGACATTGTAAAATAGATTTGATCCTTGTTTTAGAATAAAACATAAATTAGTTCAAAGCTTTATAAATTGATTTCAAATACAACTGTTTAAAATAACCCAACAATGTATAAAAAATAAAATATATCAGCATGATATTGGTTAACGGCCCAAGCGTTCACAATAACATCGGTATTGGTCTAAAATGTCCATATCTAGGCACATGAATTTAGTCATTGCATCCATATTATTGATGAAAAAAATAAAATATGATATAATGAAAAATATAAAAAATATGTTATTAAAGGTTGACTGCTATAGGTTGTTTGTAGGCTTGGTTAACATAACAGTATTTTACTTACATCTGAAAAAAGCTGCAGAAATCCACAAAATACAAGAGTTTGTATTTCAATTCAAGCAATTTGTGTAAGATCACTTGATGCACTTATACAGTAGTGTATAGATATTGTTTGTGTATCAACTGAGTAAGCTCTTAGGAATAACCCAAAATGTCCACTGAGTTTTCATCCTGATTTTTCCAAAGCCCAAGAGAAATACCGTTTCTGTCATACTATCATTTGAAGTGCTTCTTTACAATGAAGTACATCTAAAATAATGACCCTGATACACAGCCTTATTTCAGTACAGTATTTGCAGACAATTTTATTATGCCCTGCACATCACCATCTGCATACTGTCGGCATATATAACCGCTGGAGGGACACTACAGTTAATAAATGTCACTGACGCCATTTTCCAAGCCTCAGGCAAAACAACAGCACGCAGATGCAACTTCTTTATTTATTTCTGCCACAATGAGCCTTTGTCTCTTCAAAGACTCCTCTCACTCAGGAGGACCATAACTCATTTAGTGACGAATGTTGGATTATTCACAGTCGATGTCAAGGCTGGCCCCATCTTTTATTTTTCAATTTTTCTTTCAGCGAGAATTTTGTCTGCTGTCATCCCCATGGCCCTGTTATGTTGCGCCCAGTCTAACAGAGCACTGGTCCCCTTTGTCAGCACTTGTCACCTGTTCCCTTTCTCTCTTTCCCTCTCTCCAGACTTACCGGTACTCTTTACTGCACACTGGCTTGCTCGCCCACCTCCTCATATTTCTTATTCGTGAGCTGACAAGTGAAGTCTGGGGGGAGATTTGCGTGTTTGCTTGAGGGAGAGGTGTGTGATTCCAGTGCAGCTCCATACATGTCTTTGAGCTCGTCTTCTGATTAACATTGTCTGTTTGATCTCAGGAGTTTTCCTTTCACTTCCTCCCCTCTGATGTGGAAAAGATGCACGAAAAGCCACAGGAAGCTTTACCAGATAAAAGGCATGTGCACTTTTCTATATGTGCTTTCGAAACAACCAGTTCTTCTCTGTCCTCTATAGTGTTCATGTGATGTTAGTAAGATTCAACAGAAAACTAAAGCTGTGTTTTGTGTAAATAAGTAATAATACATTTTTTTCTAAATTCTACAACCACAATAACAGTGTTATTATGGCGCTATAAAAATATTCGGACAACCGTTAATATTTCAACCATGTCTGTGTTAAATCCTGTACCTTCCACAACTATAATGCCATTCAGAGATAGAGATTCTATGTACAGTACTTGCAATTTTGCGCAAACTCAACACAGAGGCTAACATGTTGCCCTCCCCACTGTGGTCTGATGGAAGCTGGAGACAAGCCAATGAGTACTGGCTTTTAAGCACCTTTGAGAAATGCATTTGACTCATCCTTTAAATCTGCAGGAGTGACCTGTCACAAGCACTTTAATATTAAACTCATTGGTATTGTATCAATATCGTGATACTTGCTGTATTTACTTAGTATTGGATTGAAACAAAAATCCCCGGTATCACTAGGCAGGAATGCACGATCACACTATGTCAAATCATTCCTTGCTGTGTGCTTCTCACCTCTGACCTACGTTTACCTCGGTAATAAGGGCATTTTATGGTGAAATTGTGTTGTAACTGCTGTCATTGTGTGTCAAACTTATCTACAGACATTTAGAGTGAGAAGAGAGAGAGAGAGATTAACACAGGCAGATAACATGTGCCAGTCAATAATGAAGACACTAATATGACAGCTGATTATGACTGGATGTCGTTGGATTCTGAATGCATTCATGAGCAGTGTAGCCACTTTCTGAAAAAAACCTTTACCACTGCACTCAGGAAAGGAGGTTTGGTGGTCCTTAGGTGAACTCTTTAGAGCAGTTTTATGAAACGACAGGATAGTAAATCGTTTGTAAAAGCTCAGCCAAGAAGATGAACTACATTTTCTCCAAATAAATATAAACTGAAATATATATAATACAATAGACAAACTAGAGGCATTTGGAGAGCGCAGAACTCTGCCTCGGAGTCGCTTTATTACAAGGATAAAGTATGTCCCTAGACTTGAACTGGGGATCATCTAGTCCAGAGGAAATATTATACAAATAACATCTATGCAGTTATGACTTAAATCTGTCCTCTGCATTTTCCTGGCTTAATGGGCATGTTTATTAATGGGGGAAACTGGAGTGCTTGGAGACAACCTTCTACAACATGAGGAGAACATGCCACTTTTACAAGTCAATAATGTTCCTTTCTCTGGGAGGCTTGAAAACAGCTTTGTAGTCTGTATAATTTGTTATTTGTTATCAAGATCTACAGCTCTATGCAAAATCCCAAAGCTGGAATGATAACAGCAGCCTGACTAAGGTTAATAGAATGGCGCCAACAGGTCTGGGACTGAAAATTGAACCCAGGACATTAATGTTGTGAAGCATGCACAATCTACTAGTTACTAGGTCTAGGCGATATTGTGATGAAATTGTGATTAGATACCTGTGAAGATCTGCTTTTTTGTTGAAATCAGCATATTACGATTCACACACTTTTTTTTTCTACGCTCATACACAACACACTTTTCCCCACCCGCTCCCTCTATTGGTCAACCTCTCATTAAAGACAGAAATGTACATGAATTGGGATAAACATATGGGATTTGCCTACAAATAACAGTCATATGTCAGTCGGTTCTCTGGTAATTGTTGCCCATTATCAATGTTACTGGAAATGACAGGCAAAGAAACAGCTCTACTCATCTGCATGTATCTACAGTCACAGCCAATAAACATTATCCCTGAGCCATTTCAGCATATGTAAGTGTAATCTCTGTAACTCACAGAGTGCCACAGTTCATTATATAGTACATGCCGACCAGCGTTAAATCTGGTCTAATTAGTCACCGGTGTCAGACAGGCTGCGTTATTTATCTAAAAGTGTATAACATCTTTTCAAGCTTAGCAGTCTTGACTTTTTTCTGAGAGCACCAACCATTATTAGTGTGCTAATTTAAAGTCTTATTAGGATCTGAGGGCTGTCTAATTAATAGCTCCTTAAATACCAAGATTTAAGTCTTCGCTGGAACACAGTTGAGAATCATGGGAGGCCAGTGACAGCTTACACAGACTAAAGTTAAGCTCTTGAAGCTGCAGTGTGCACCATTCAGAGAGGCTATTTATAAAAAATGAACAAATAGACAGTTTTAAATTAAATATATTATGATTAAAACTGGCAATATATCTAACATTTTCTATTTTAGCCCAAGTAATTGCACTAGTCAACAGACACACTTTTTTAAAGAAGATAATTCAGTATTATCATTTGTAAATGAACTGTATACAAGTACTACAATTAGCTTGTTCTGAAATTTGTACTGTATTATCTAATTAAAAGGTAAATTCCTTCTCCATTGTGCCACCATGCTGAAACACCAAACAACGGAAACAGAGTAAAAGAATAGTCAAGCTCCATTGTCTCTCTTGACTATAATTTTACATATCGAATAGCTATATACTGCTGTATTTTAGCGTGCAGTAGCTTGTAATGATTAAAGCTGCTAGAAAACTGTTCAACCATGCAGGTTTGGATGGATGCAGAGAAGTTATTTTTGTTTCATGATAAGAATTTCAGATCAGAATCAAAGAATAAACGCATAGAATAGTGGTGAGCTATAATCTACAGAGGTGAGATTATAGCGTGGCATCAGTCATAAAGCAGAGCTAGAGGTGGAAGACCTGGGATTCTCTATGGGAGAGCCAAGGATGGAGAGGATTAGGAAGGACTACATCAGAGGGACAGATAAAGTCAGTGAGGTGAGAAGGACATATACAGAAGGACAGTATACTTGGACATTTAGTGAAAACCTTTAAGGAAACCGCCGTGAGGAAAGGATGCCAACATGAATGTACACAAACACATACTGTACAATAACAACACTAACGGTTCATTAAATTGCGGCTTCCTCCTCTACCGTGAAGTACTTTAATGTAAATGAGGGTTCGTAAACCTTCATGATGTCACTGATTTACCGGAGGTTACATCAGATGGATAAATATTACAAGTGCGTCTGTTGTATGCTTAAGTGGAATACATTTGAAGATGCCCAAAAGCATTGTGGTTGCTGTGGTTTACATAAAAGCCTGTTTTATTGGCCATAACCCACCTATATTAATTTACTTCCTGGAGAATGATGCTTTTGAGTTAACATAAGCACAATACTGGCTCAGCTTTTACAAACACTAAAAGGCAATAAAAGAACTGAGTCTTGTTTTTCCCAAAAGCTATGCGCTAATGATAGATCAAGGGGTTCTCTTTTGCTCATATTAGGTACTATTCTAATTCTGACTTCTATGCAGTGGTGGAAAGTAAATAAGTACAGAAGGAAAATTAATAGTATAGGTTTAGGTATCTGTACTTTTCCATTACACATTTTAGAGTGCATCCTTTTTACTATTTCTTCATACATTTGAGAGCAGGTATCTGTACCGTAAAAATCAGACTATAAGATACACCAAAGAAATGTACAAAGAAATTTACATTTTTTTTTTAAATGTACAGTTTACAACATTGTAACATGAGGTTTATACTGTACACAGAAAGATACACGGAAGTCTCGTGCATGCCCTGGGTCGGGTTCGGGCATATCACATGTGGAACTTTGCATTTAGACACTTCTATATTCAGTTCCTCATTAGACTAATTTCTCAGTGAATATGATTCTGTTGCTTTGGGCAGGAACTAGGATAAATAGCTGACTCTTGGATGAGAGTCGAAAGGTCTTGTTTTTCTAAAAACTTTGTCCGGATGACTACAATATGAATCTTTTTCTACCATGGAACAGTCCGGGACGAATGAGGAAATGAAAATATATATATTTGCCACATTGTTGTATTGAAAGCAGGGATCAAAGAGTGTGGAAAAAGTAGCATCTTATAGTCCAAATGTTACGGTACGTTTTACTCCACTACATTTAGGGCTGAAAATTTTGGCCATGGAGTTATTATTTTTTTTTAGCATTTTCAAGGTGACATCTTACCAAATAGATTTGAGGAAATAAAAATATATAAATCAACATTGTTTTTTGTAGCCCAAAACTCAAAACAATTATTTTTTCAATTATTTGGCACATTAATAGTTCTCAAAACTAGTTTGAAATCCTTTTTTTTTTGGCCGTGGCTGCAGTGCCGGGGCCCGCCGTCAAATGGACTTCTCTTATAGCGTCATGGCTAACCCTAACCTTAACCCTAACCCTAACCCTAACCCTAACCTTAACCCGGCGCGGTCTAAAACGGCGCTAAAACGCGGTCAAATAGCGGCGCAGTTTCAGGAGCCGCGGAGCGTGGCCGGCACAAAAATAACATGGCAGTTTCGGCTGTTGTTCTGCACTTTTATTTGAGGAACAGAAGTGAGTACTTCTTCCACCTTCTTCTAGGGTTGTGACACAGCAAATAATCTACTTTCTAATG
Organism: Eucyclogobius newberryi; assembly: GCF_026437365.1. Taxonomy (NCBI): domain Eukaryota; kingdom Metazoa; phylum Chordata; class Actinopteri; order Gobiiformes; family Gobiidae; genus Eucyclogobius; species Eucyclogobius newberryi. The sequence continues at coordinate 14,292,923 of NW_027316500.1, read as the reverse complement.
TGCAGTGATCTTCATCTTAATTGGTCTACGTTTATATTCATCCAGGCTTACATAAAGGAATATTGTAGCTAGACTTGATTTTCATTCATAAAATACAAACGTTTCTAATGAGATAGAAGTCACTGAAATAAAACAATAGTCATACCTGTGTTTTTGCCAGCAATATTCATATTTGTTCTAGCCTGTTTCTGAGGATTTTGAGTAAGATGACATTTCTCTTTATAGTTACAATGGTTTTAGCAAACAGACTGGGTTTACCTCTTCACACAATAAAACCTATTCTTTCCAAACAATGGCCTGATCTTATAGTGAGGGCTTCTCAGAGGATGCCTGGCCGACCTAACAAAAATCTCCTCTTCCCCCTAACTAAAGAAATTGCTCAGGTGCAGCAAAAGGGTCAGACCAGCCCACTCTTCAGGCATGCGCGCCCTGCGTTCACCTCCTTAAGAGAATTCCTTTGTTCAATATCGGCTTAAAGCAACAGAATAGTCAAGAAATACGCACACGCACACGCACACACGCACACACGCACACACACACAGAAAGCGCCCTTTTGAACGTAAATGCCATGGAGCTACGCTTTTTACGCTAGAGATACAGGCATGTGGAAGTGCCACATGTCGTGTTTCCGTCTTAAAACTGCATCTACAGACGTCTGTTACAAAAGGTATGTCCAAAACGACTCAGAATGAGCTGCTCGACTGTTTGCGTTGTGTTGAAATGAAAGCGGCTGATTTCATATCAATCCGAGCCGAGACACGTGTCTGTCAAACTCCGTGCTCCATTACCATGACAACAAACACACATTTTTTTGTTTTGTTTATTACTTGCATAAGGCTAAAGCTAAGCATTAAGTATCGCTTAACTTCTATTGATAAAAAAATATGCTTTTGTTATTAGAAAACCCATGAAAGAAAGCCATAAATGACAACTTTCCATGTAGTTCAGGGTTACTAATGCCACTTAGAAGCTGTTTTATGAAACACCAACTATTGTTTGGGTTTTTATTTCCTCTTAATGTAGTAATTGCTACTCTGCACTATAAGTGACAGTATCACTGAGATTTTGATTTGCTCTTTTCATTTTCATTTTATTAAGTGTAAAATGTAATTTTATGTCAAATGTATTTTCTCACAAATGGAATCTGCCGCTAAGTCATTGTATTATCATTAAAAAAAGTGGAAATAAAGTGTGTTTACTTACAAGTCTTACCCTGCTGCAAACCCTGAAGTTTAGACTTCTTCTGAAATGCATGTGATTCTTGTTTTAGTTATCAGTTTGTGTTTGTATCAAATTTGAAGGAGATGGGATGTTGGGAGTCAATAAAAAATGATTTATTGTTTCAAATTCCACAGTGACTGCAGTTACATGCACACTCAAACTCTGATTATCCTCAGATTATTGGAGATGATTAAAATCACACGTAGTAGAAGTAATCTCATTTCTATCTGATCATGGCCCCTCTGATTACTCACACTAGATTTTACATGTGATCTACATTCGCATAATAATCAGATTTTTTGCATGTAAACATAGTCATAGTCATTTGCTGGTTCCCTGCTGCTCATGATTTTGGTGTTTGCTCCTCTGAGGTAAGCACCCATTTAAATAGAAACACTCCCACACTCAATCTGGACTCTTAACACCCACATCCTAGCACTTCACCATTGTATTCATTTGCAGTATATACTGGGAAAATGCATGTTCTGATTCAATTGCCTTTACTACATTTTTTGCATTCTCAATTCAGTGTAATCCCTCATTCGTCCAGGCGTGTTCCATAGTAGAAAAAGCTTCAGTTGTAGTCATCTGGACTCAGTTAGAAAAAATAGACGTTTCGACTCTCATCCAAGAGTCATTGTCAATAACATCGAAACGTCTATTTTTCAGATGACTACATCTGAAGCTTTTTCTACTATTCACAATTCACATTAACCGCACAAATATATTAAGTCATTATCTAATGGGAAGAGAAAAAAGTACATGCATTATAGTGGATGAAAAAGAGTTAAGTATTCACATGAGCATAATATCAGCTTAATCTGCACTCATCTATTTTCAATGTCATAAGTGATTTTTTAACTACAGTATGCACTTACAGTAGAGAATGGTGCCTTGCGTAGATCTTGTTTTCAGTGTCAGTTGGAGAATAACAGTGGTGTCCTTGTCGGTAGTGGAGGGATTAGTGCTGTCACCAGAGGACTGCAGAAGCGACGCGAGAGGCTGCAGCTCCAAATAAGAGTCAACGTCAAACTGGGGAATATACACAGCGGAATCTGGAAAAACAGGCAAATAGAAAAGTATATAATATAGTCAGAATATTCAGACATTTTAGAACTATGGTACTCCTACACACTGTATTTGTAAACCAATTAGTGAGGGAATTAGTAAGGGAAATAAAGAAGATAACAAAATAACATCTACCAGAAAAAGCACATTAGTAAATTCTGTGTTCATAAAAAATATACAAAACTAAAAAAAAAAAAAAATCCACACTTAAAGGTGGAATGGACGATTTTTTTCAGCATTTTTTTTAAATCATATTTCCTCGTGGCGTGGATAAATCATTTGTCCTGCCACGTATCAATCATAAAACGCACCTATCGCTCACCTGCAGCTGCGTGCGGTTCGTCCCCACGTTTCCGCGTGCCTAAGCGCATGGATCTATCATTATATAGTTCCCTCAGTGTACGGGGCAAAATGAAGACGGAGAAAGACAGTTCGAGCTGACGCAGAAGTGGACAGAAATCTACGGGAGACGAGCGATGTGATGCGCTTCGTTGCGCTAATAAACAAACGCACGTGTGTGTTGTATCAGTCCGCACGGGGGAGTGCGCATGCGCACTTCCGCCTGAGTTCTCAAATCGCCGAAAAATCGTCCATTGCGCCTTTAACTCAAGTAAATCTTTGAGAACAGAAAATATCTTGATATCCTATGACCTTAGTACTTAAGGAACATATTAATTGCATTTGATCCCATAATACATAATATAGTAGCAAGGGGTAGTTTGTAATTGTAAAAGATTCTTGATTCTTGAGAAGCAACTGTTTTTTTATGATAAATCTAGTTTTATTTATTTGGTTGGATATCCCCATTTCACACTGAGCTGTCTTACCATTTAAAAATGAATTCAACAAAATAAAGATGTTCTCAAATATTATTACCGCTTTTGTCACTCCAAAAGCAACGGTAGGTTGCTTGGTAACAGTTATAGAATTTTCAAATGCAATGTCACAATTTACAATCAGGAAATCAAACTGGCCAAACTAGGATAAAATGTGCGACAAAAAAAAGAACAAAAAGACATCTTATATATAATTATCTTGACTGTAATTTTTGTCTGAAATATCAACCGAAGACTTGTAAGAGAGCACATTATCAGACTGCTAACTTACAGCTAAATTTACTTCAGAATAATGGTTGATGAGAGTATATTTATCACCTGTGAAAATGAAAAAGATGAACGCTCAAAACTCTGATTTGTTACAGATGTGCAAAAGATAAAGAGACATTTTATTTGGCGCTGCCCTTATGTGCTAGCGCAGGGATTCCATAATTTTACGGGCCAACACCCCCGAAATAACCATAAAACCGACTCAGGACCCCACAATAAATTTAAAAAGATGTCTGCAATAATTAAAAGTTTCAAGTTTCATCTTGCCACCCCCAGCACATGCTTTGCGACCCCCACTTTGGGAACCGTTGTGTTAGAGTATTTGAACCAAGTGGTGTTTTTTTCTGCACTTTTTTCTTGAGTTTAATTTAGTAAAAAGGAGTAGCCCAACTTGTTAAAGGCACTTTAAATGTAAAAATATGCTCTGTACTGTCTGTGCTGCTATTTTGCCAGTGAGCAGAGTCAGCAGGTTTCTGTCAGTGCAGAGTGGTGCTGTGTTATTTCCTATGGACTGACAAAGGGCTAGGACTTTAGAGTGAGGTGGAGGAGGCCCGCTGCAGGTCAGCCGCTCCACAGGCCGCTGACACGGTGTCTTTGGCCCAGACAGAGGACACGCTACACCTGCCGGAGAGCTCAGGGTGACAGGCGTTTCAAAGTGGGCCAAGTGGGCTCCAGCTCCAGGCATTACACCTTTAACAACTAGAGCAAAAAATACAATCTAGGTTCAAATGGAAACATACGGTCATATCAAGATTAATCGGTAAATCTGTAATCGTCATTATTCGGGTTGTAATAAAATAATATGACCTTTATTTGTCCCACAATGGAGAAAGTCCAGAGTTGCAATGCACAATTCAAGAACAGCAGGTGAATGGAAACATGCACTACAAGTCAAGATAATTAACTATTCAAAATAGACTTATATCCAACACAGACACAGACACAGGTAGAGCAAAAATAAAAGGCTACATTGATATTATGTGCAATAACTGATTAAATTAGAAGAAACGTGAAAAGTAAAATTAAGTAATTAAGTAATTAATCTATACTCGGTGACTGGTGGTGATCCGTCAAAGAATTTCACAATTTTTTGTTTCTTCTCACAATAATTTGCTGGTGCAAATCTGAACACTGCACAGTGAAGGAGCAGCAATGTAACAAGGATATTGAACTATTGGCTATTAGCATGAGGCCCTGGGAGTTCTCACATGTGATTTTGATCGCAATCTATGTGGCCCCGTCTGCCAATGCTGAATATGCTTGTGAAGCACTGCTCTCCTGCACTTGTAGGCTGCAAACACAGCACCCACAGGCTCTCTTCCTCGTCTCTGGTGACTTTAACCACGCTTCTCCCTCTTCTGTTCTACCAACATACACCCAGTATGTTACCTGCCCCACCAGAAACAATAGAATATTGGACTTGTTTTTTTGCCAACACCAAAGAGGCTTATTCTTCTTCCCCCCTCCCTCCCTGGGCAGCTCGGACCACAACCTTGTACATCTGAGGCCTGTGTATGAACCCATCGTGCGCAGGCAGCCTGTGGTGTCCCGTGTGGTGAGGATGTGGTCTGCTGAGAGCGAGTAGGCTCTGAGGGACCGCTTCAGCACCACTGTCTGGACTGAGCTTTACGGCCATGGGGAGGACATCAACACCATCACAGAGTGCATCACGGACTACATCAACTTCTGTTTTGAGAATATTGTTCCCTCCCGGACGGTGCGGTGTTTTCCAAACAACAAGCCATGGATTAACCGTGAACTGAAAGCTCTGCTGAAGAAGAAGAAGAAGAAGAAGAGAGCCTTCAGGTCAGGGAACAAGGAGGAGCTGAGGACTGTGCAGAAGGAGCTGAGGAGGAAGATCAGGCAGGCTGAGGCCGGCTACAAGAGAAGGATGGAGGAGCAGCTGCAGCAAAAGAACATTCAGGGATCGTGGAGGAGCCTGAAAACCATCTCGGGCTTCAAAATCCCCCTTGCCCAGACAGAGGGGGATCTACAGTGGGTGAATGATTTAAATGCTCACTTCTTGAGATTTGATTGGTCACCCCCCCCTGCACAGCTGCATGCTCCCTCTTCCACAGCTGGACAATGCCCTGCATCCGTTCCTCTTCATTTCTCCTCCCCGGACCATCAGCTCCCCACTTCGCCTGGACTCACCCATCCCCCCAGCACACGGTCCCCCTGCCAACCACTGACTGTCACAGCAGCACAGGTGAGGAGTGAGCTGAAGAGGATTAAAGTGAGGAAGGCAGCAGGACCTGACGGCATCAGCCCCAGGCTCCTTAAGTCCTGCGCAGATGAACTGTGTGGAGTTATGGAGCATGTCTTCAACATGAACCTGAAGCTGAGGGTGGTACCACAGGTCTGGAAGACCTCCTGTCTGGTACCTGTGCCCAAGACACCGCGCACCAAAGACCTCAACAGCTTCAGGCCAGTGGCTCTCACGTCCCACCTGATGAAGACACTGGAGCGGCTGGTCCTGGACCACCTCCGCTCCACCGTGAGCTCAGCCATGGACCCGCTGCAGTTTGCATACCGGCCTGGCATCGGAGTGGAGGACGCCGTCATCTCCCTGCTGCACCGCTCTCTCTCTCACCTGGAAAAGCCTGGCAGCTCTGTGAGGATCCTGTTCTTCGATCTCTCCAGCGCCTTCAACACCATCCAGCCGCTGCTCCTGAGGGACAAGCTGGAGACGGCTGGTGTGGAGTATGACCTGGCAGAGTGGATCCTGGACTACCTCACGGACTGACCCCAGTTTGTGAGAGCCCGGGACTGTGTGTCTGACACTCGGACCTGCAGTGTGGGGGCGCCCCAGGGCACTGTCCTCGCGCCCTTTCTCTTCACCCTTTACACTGCAGACTTCAGACACGACACGGACAGCTGTGTCCTGCAGAAGTTCTCTGACGACTCTGCCATCATCGGACTCATCACGGACGACGATGATGCGGAGTACAGAGGACTGGCGCAGGACTTTGTGGACTGGTGTCAGCGGAACCACCTCCTCATCAACGCGGGGAAGACCAAGGAGATGGTGGTGGATTTCCGCAGACGCCACCCCACTGCCCCCTCACCAGTGAACATCCAGGGACGGGACATTGAGAGAGTGGACTCATACAAGTACCTGGGTGTTCATCTGAACCACAAACTGGACTGGACTCATAACACAGGCGCACTGTACAGGAAGAGCCAGAGTCGGCTCTACCTCCTGAGGAGACTCAGGTCTTTTGGAGTGACAGGGCCACTCTTGAAGACCTTCTATGACTCTGTGGTGGCATCAGCCCTCCTGTACGGTGTGGCCTGCTGGAGCAGCAGCATCACAGAGAGGGAGAGGAAGAGGCTGGACAGAGTCATCAAGAAGTCCAGCTCCGTCATGTGCAATCTATGTGCTGTCGTGACACATATTCATGTGCAATTACTGTCGTGATCACATGCAATGGTATTTAGGTATTTATTTATTTATTATCTTTATTATTTTTCCCTTCCATCCCTTGTTGGGAAATGGGAGGTTTTGTCTATAGGAGTTTTTGTTTATAGATCTTCTACTGAGAGTGTTTTTCAAAATTCCTATAAGTGATCTGTTCTTTTCTTCTGTATCTGCCTCTGTATCTACCTGCATTGGATCAATTAAATTTCCCTATGTGGGACAGTAAAGGAATATCTTATCTTATCTTAGCTTAGCTTATCTTAATGGTAACACTAAAAATTCATATTGTGACATTCCCAAGTGAAAACATGCATTAAAATTAAATATGAATGAAAAATGTGCGCCAGTTGACCCTGTAATGCATGAATTGTATATGTAATGGGTTCAATACACACAAACGCAAAGAGGATATATATACTTCTAGTGCCATTGGTGCTTGTGTCTAAATTATTTTAACAGCTTTTAAAGTACTGCCGTTTTCTATGTGAGGAATGCCAACAAGCTTAGATATGCCATTCCTTTTGCAGATGACATCCCGGTTTACCCGATTAATGGAGACTTGAAATATGTGACATACCAGCAACATGGAGGAAACAGTACTACATACTCGAGATTTATAAAACGTTTTTACAAATAGCTATTTCAATTCCTTGCTGAATTGGTGATTTCTACTATTGGTTTGAATCCGATTCGGTTGGAGCTGCAGCAAATTGGAATTTAAATTATGACGAAACAAATGTAAGCCCCTTTACTTTAGCTTGTCGCTATAAGACCTTCCTAATCAAGTATTTAAACAACTAACTACCTAAAATAGAGTAAAAATACACACATAATATACGCTGTATGAGATGTAAATAGCCTGCAGTAACAATGCTTTAACAAGGCGACAGAAAGCCCAGTGTTAAGTGAAAACATCAAGCGCAGAGATTGTTGTAAATCATGATTCATCTGGAATGGCCGGGGGAAAGCGAGACACAGAGTTGGGCCAGTGTAATGATCAGTCACTATAGAACAACAGCAGAGGAGAGACAAGGGCTGTGCCATTTCTCTGAGGTCCATAATCCTGTTATCCAGCCACTTCCCAATCCTTCTGCTCTCACTTCAGCCAATCAAGACACAGGACTTTGCAGAAACACCACATGAAATTGTAGGGAGAGGACATGACAGCCAATACGGCAAATTACAAAGAAAATAAAAACAAGTCAAGAAAAGAAACAGTTTCCTGGGCTGAAGATGATGAATCAATGAATCAATCCTGTAATGTTTGTTGGCAATTGGCGAGTGAAGCCGATTCAGCTGGCACACTTTTAAAGGCCCCCTCAATTACGGCAAAACATGCACTAGATGCCCACTAAAAGAGCTGGCAGCAGCGAGTTATTGTGCTGGCAATAGATACTAAAATCAGGTCTTATTAATGTTAGACCTGAGAACAGACAATGCTAAATGTTTTGTTTTTTCCCCCCTTTTTTGTCTCGTAGGTTTTATTAGACAAGACAGCTAAGCGTGAAATGGGGATGAGAGAGAAGGGAGGACATGCAGTAAATTGTCATAGCCGGAATTCAAATGCTGCGGCCATAGTCTAAAAACATTCATTACTAATCACTATAATAATCATTATTTTGTTAAGAACAAACTGAGTTTTAGAGATAATGATCATAATAAAAGATGAAAAATAATTAAACTGAATATTAATAATGAAGTATCTTTAAGAACTCTCAAAAAGTGTTTTAACAATAGCACTATGGTTCAAACAATGACTCATATCACCACCTACATTTGTACACATGGACATTTTATACCTCTGCAGCTACAATAAGCAGCTGCAGCAATGGTGCTTTTCCCAGTGGAGTTTTCATGTTCTTCTTATATTTCAAATTTAGAGTTACGATTATTGTGAGGGGAAATATTGCAATTATACTATTAATCACGATTATCATCAAAAATACATTTGTTATTTTGTTTTTTAAACTATATTCCAGTTGCGTTCGGGGACTTTTACGGATGGCCAAGCAGACCTGGGGTGGAAATCAATATTCAGTGGATAATAGAAAGAGGAAAAAATAATAGGGTGGGCTTTGAAACCATGTCTTCCGCATGAATGCCTATGCTACTGAGCTAAAGCAATTCATTACCCAAATTAGCACTCTATGTTGTTAAATTACAGCCTGTCTAACATCTAATCATTGAAAACATGAACAGAGCCTTATCTACAAAGACGTGTCTCTTAGAGATAGTTTTTAAGTGAGTTTGTTGAAACGTGGCGCTGCTGTTGCTTCGCTTCTCCTCGCACATGCTCAGTTAGTACAAAACCCACAAACATCCTTGATTCCCACACAGGTTTATTCAGCGTGGTTTGAGCATAGATCCATGGGTTTGAGGCTGTGTTGTCCTCAGAGCGCATTGTTCTGGCTCTGGTTTTTAAAGTTCCTGTTTGAGAGTGGAACATGAACGGGCCCCTGAACACGGCCGCTATGGTAAAAGCAGAATCATGCTTCCCGTGCAGTATTCCCCATTAAAAGACACCGTGAGTTCAGCCAAGCTTCAGCAGCAGAAGTGAGGGGAACTTTTCCCCTTACTTCTGCTGCTGAAGCTTGGCTTATTTGGATATATTTGAGAACTAATATAGTTACTACACACAGTAATTTTAGATTTTATTGGCCAGTAAGGTTGAATCTTAAACCTTAAAGTCAGTTTACAATAGGATGTAGATAGCCCATTACAGAGCTGTTAGTTAACAAAGAGGGTAGTTTCAAGTGAAACCAAAAACTCCCTTTATCAGGAGGTCCCTTCCGGTGGGCAGGGCTTACCCAGACTAAGATAAATATCTGAGTTCCCAGACTTGATTCGCAGATTGAGAATGACTCTTGAATGGGACACTCCGGGACGAATGAGGGACTACAACCATAGGCATAAATGTTCACAGTCATTGAAAAAACAGTTAATCTTGACATCCCTAGTCCGTGTAAATTTCTTCCATGTGCTATTTATCCAATCTAGGACTGAATTTTTTTTATTGATTCATCGTAACTAATCAATTATGGAGATAATCGTCATAACTGTTATCTGAAATATCTGAAATGCACAAGGACTTCAAAGCATTGAAAACTTATTGCTAGACTAATCAATCAAAAATAATTGTTAGTTGTAGCTCTAACCCTATTGCTGGCCTGGACTCCTCTGAAATGAGATTGCATATCTGAGTGCGACTTAGTGACCTGGTTAAATACAAATTCAAGAACTTGAATTAAATAAAAAGGTACGATTGCTGCATTCTCTGATATAATTCATGTAGCAGTCGGATTCTCTATTAGAAATCATAAGATTTGTCACTAGAGACAGCGTTTAAAAAATACTATAATGACTTTTTGCATTTGATCAAATCTGGTTTGCAATTTAGTCACGTGTCGCACAATTCAGTTGATTTGCAGATATAGAACTAATACTTAACCCAGAAAGGCAGCCTTTTGAGTAGATAATGTTGTACAACGTTTTCTTTTGTCTATGTGAGCTTAAGCAGAAAAGACTTAAAAGCTACAAAGCATGGTAACAGGTCACAAGCAATCAAGCCAACGCCTGCATTGTTTTCTGCCTCAATGCTTCACTAAGCAATATTTGATATCTCTGACAAGGTCTGTTACCTGCTTTGTTACCTTTTGGAAACGATACAATCAGGCATAACATTACATTATGATCACTCTTCTATGGCTGGTCGCTTGATACGATATTCCCTTTGGCACTAGGCCCCGTCATACATCTCAGTAGGGGGCACCTGCGAGTTCAAGTATGAGACATAAAAGGAAAAACTTTTCTAAAGCTCGTCACTGTGCAGCTGAACTAAGAGCAATTGTAATCACTGTGAGGAAAAAGTAATTGTTGTCAATCAGTGCTTGAAAGAGTAATTAAGCCTAAATAATACATGACACCTGACATTAAGAGAAAGGAAAGTTAGAGGCTCACTCAGAAAGTTCATCTTTTGAACAAAAAGCACTAGTCAGTGTTTGTTGACAGTTTTGACAGGATACAATTACGCAATCATGTAGTCTGTAATTGTTATGCAAATTAACACACTCCATTACTTAAGTTATCATTTTCATCTGTTCTGGGAAACAATATTGATTGAATAACATCTTCAAATGTGTGTGTACCATATGTGAAAAGCTCATTATGTAACACATAGTGATCATTTACATTTACAACATTTTGAGCCGTTATGTTTTTTCTGGGTTGGATAAAACCGCACAAGCGAGTCTCTGTTTCCCAAATGCATCACTTTCTACCGTTTATTTCTTTATATTGATCAACACAGACTGGGAACACAAAAAAAGCACTATTATGCATAGACCTGAGACAGCCGCTGCCCTCTGCAACTCCCTGTCCAAACCATCAGAGACTTCACGCTCAGCACCTTCAAAAAAGCACTGAAAACACCTCTTCAAACCTGGTTTCAAACAACCATCTTTTGTCTGTTTGTTTGTTTGTCTCTCTTAACTGTGAACTGTCCTTGAGTGTCATAAAAAGCAATTAACAAGTTTTCTTTAATGATTACAATAGGAGTTATTCATTGTCCGTGGTTATATTGCTTGGCCTGGTCCGTGTATATAAAACCACATCAGATAGGGTCGTGGTGCTTTCATGAGGAATGGACGGCAGCAGATGAGAGGTCACGCTGCAGTATTTGTCTCGGATACTTCTCTGAGTGTCAGCAGTACATCTAGGACACAAACAAGTCTGCATCATTAGTCACTGTGTGGGCTGACATATCTATAATTAACTAAGAGCACTCGCTTCCTTCTTCTCTTGTGGCTATTACTTAATTCAACAAGATGTGACGACAAGGTTGTCACCCTGAAAAGCAGATTGAGCAATAGACATGGGCGGACTCTGTCAGCATGTAAACAACCTCTGGACACAACTTCTCACTACTGCACAGCACATCGCGGCTGAATATAAGACAAAGCTTTCCTATACTCAGCTTAATAAAAAGAGACATGTTTGTATAACATGTAGAATCAACCTAATGTATAATACTTCACATGACCAACCAGCTTGCTTATTGTGAATACCCCAAGTAAATTAAGGATATTCCATCAGGAAGCTCAAGATCAGACGTCTACTCAAATATTTACATCTCCAAAACCAAGGCAGATGCATTTATCTGGCAGCTTCAAAGTAAATAAACCATATTAAATTACTTTGCTAACATAATTATTTACCAGTAAGGTTTGAAATGATGAAATAATCAATTGCATGAAATGTGTATATTTCTATTGGGCATCTCATAGAACACTATGGACTATACTATTAATGAATGCGTACTGTAGATGAAACAATCAATGTTTAATGAAAATGTTATCGTGATAACACCGATTAAATACAAAATAGTGACATAGAAAGCTTTTCCATGTTGTTTAGAAGAATTTCAACAATTAGCCTAACAAAGTGGAAGCTCTGTCATGTAAACACAGAACGACTTCTTCAACAAACGCTCCTTCTCCCACGGGAATACAAATGAGAGCCAAGTCATAAAAATAGCATATTTTTTGTTACAGAGCCTGAGGAGGCAAATCACATTCAAGGATTTCTTAAACACCTGAAAATGAGTGTTGTGAGAGACTGTAACAGAGGTGTCACACAGGGGCGCACAGTGGGGGGAGTGGGCTAATGCGGTGTTAATAACTGTTAGCATTAGTGTGTGGCTTCAAGCTGCGAATGTCAGATTAGTGTTGCACCTACAGAAATACAACTGAAGTGTGAAGCAGTGGAGTGGATTATTTCACTTCTTGAATGAAATGGAACTGCCCTCTATACTAATCATATTTGTGGGACTTTTATGGTTTAATTTGCACATATATTGGAATTGTTGAGCCCTCCTTGGGGGTCCCGCTCCCCAAGTTGGGAACTACTCTTCTTTACTGTTACAATGACCCTTTAAACAAGTAGATTCAAAGTTCTGGAGGTTTTACTGGACAAATACTCACGGAAAAGTTGATTCCAAAATTGTTTTTCATGTTAGCTACATATACATGTATAAAGTTCAAATATAATCTTGAGACTAGAACATACTATTTGTTCAATCTTGTGTAGTAGAAAAGCAAATTAAAAGACATTTCTTTCCTGAAAATTCTTAGTGTTTTTTTTTTTGTAATATAGCAGCATTTAGGTCTAATTATAGAAAATGAGTTATGGTATTTAACATTTGCCTCCATTATTAAAGTTTAAACATTCGGATAACATCACATTTTAAAGGGTCTACAACCAAATAATTTCTTCAAACTTTTGCAAAAAAACCCTCATTCGGGTTGAGGCTAGAGAATATAGTTGTATCTTGGACACATTGGGTAGAGCTATTGATGGTAAACAATCATTCACTCTCACATGTATTGTTGCTACATTAATTAATAAAAACTCACACACGCAACTAACAAGTCTTAATTTTCTTGGAAGGAAGAGAAAAGTTCAAGAATATCCACTACACTCGCAGAAATAACTCACGAGTGATTGTTGCCTTCTTGAGAGGCAGGAAGACTAGTCTCTTAGCCAACAAGCACCCCCTCCTGCCATAATCATATATATAATAATATTATCAATAATTATTTTATTGCAAAATTGGTAAATGCATTTTTGGCCTTGAAGAGAAGCAGATTTGAGCAGTCGTCAGCCAAATCAAGCCAGCTGAACAATATCTACCTCAAACTCAATAGAACACACAAACTTTTCATATCGACAAATGTCTTATTTGACAGATTTAGTTTGTGCATTACAATTCATATAGCCTTCTGACTGAGAAGGGAAAGCATACAGCATCAAGGCATACATATAAGTTTACTATCTTTTTAATTTTCAAGATAGGTGCACACACTAAGACTAAAAACATATGTCATCCGTGACTCAAGGGAAGGATGCAATTTAATTCCACATCAATCCAAAAGCCTGTGTCAACACATGGAAGCGTCTGCCTTTACTACGTGTGGGTCTGCCGAAACTCTTGGACAAGTGTCAAGGCGATTGCTACAAAGTAAACATTTTTGTGAAAAGCTAAATGTTGGTTGAGGACTACGAGGTCAGATTGTTAGTTGCACTGAGCGCTAGAGGTGACTGAGAACACACGGAAACGCTTCAAGCTGCTTAGAAGAGCTTTCATTCTATTAATCACAGCTCGAATAATTCACATCTCACCAAAATCCTAATGCAGCCAACTCCATTCTCCCATATAGTAAAACCTATTAGGCCAAGAGGCTCAGTGTATATTAAGCCACATAATAGGTTTGGCTGGTTCACGATGAAGAGCTGTGCTGTTATGAGTTGTAAAGCGGCAAAAATTCCAATGCATATTTTAAGTCTTACCTTTCTCACAAAAAAGTCCACTGAAATGTAGTGGACAGTGACAGAGGGGGATGAGTTTGTTGAAATGATGTTGTACATGACATGTTCCTCCGTTTTGGCAAAGACCATCGAAGCAGACTGGAGGCCCATCAGATAGTTCTGTTTGGGTAACTAAGGCCAAACTTTCCTTTAAAGATGAGCTGGTGGAAATAACCATTCTCGGCAGAAAGGTAGCTGATGGATGTAAAGTGTTTCTGTTAAAATAAATAGAAAGAGTGTTAAGTATAGCAATATGACCTAACAACTAAAATTAATACGTTTTGATGGTAAAAACAGTGGCACAGTGGTTAAGTCATACCACCTTAAAAATGCCTGACCTTGTCAGATCATAGAAGCTCAAAAAGGTTGTGCCTGGTTAATACTTGGATTGGAGACCACTGGGAAGACCAGGGGCTATATAATCTAAGCTATTTTGTTTCACAATTTAACAATAAATCAATTAAAATAATATTCTAATCTTACAAAGCGCATTGGTGCATTCTTCATTCACTGCATACTCACTGTGGTAAGCTACTGCTATAAATGTAGCTTCCCAAGGAACCACCACCAATCACAAAAACACACTAACAGCTCATTAATTCTAGGCAAGGTGGGTGAAGTGTCTTGACAGCACTCTTCCATCCCAGTACGAACCACGCCCAACCCTGCTTAGCGTCCAAGATCAGACATTCTCAATCTCAGGAGATCGGACATTCTCAAGATAATAAAGCAATTTACTAGTCGGATGTCAGAATATCCAGTAGGCCTGTAAGTCTCTGTTGTGTGGTAATGAAGTAATATGCAGGCCATCATTACACATGACATTAAATTTAATCAATCAACAGCTAAAGGGCCATAATTTGTGTGTTTTGCCTGATTTGTGTACAATAGCTTCAATGAAAATGCAAAACTGTAGACAACCTATTGTTCATAATCTATTTATGAAAGGTTTCAATCACTTTACATGAAACTAAGCGTTGTTAGAAATAATTACCTGCATTCCCCAGTGTTGCTGTTGGCAACAGCATCCGATGTGTAAAAATTCCAACGTTTATTAAGCTCAATTATTTCTATGCATCCAGTGAAGTTGTGGACGGGCTCAGCTTTCTAAGAAAATGACATATTATATTGTGCATTGATTTGATTCTGATTTGGTAAGCAGGCACTTTGAAAATTACCTGGTTTAATCGGTATCTAAGTGGGAGGCCGCCTACAAAGATGTGATTAGTTCTCTCTGGCATGTGTCCTTGCCAAAAAATACTCACTAGACTCTTTACTGAGCTATAACCAGACAGAGTTAACTCAGCTTCACATGGGTTCAGCAGCTGCCTGTGAGGAAACACAATTCAACAACATTAAGTACATTGTAATATATATTTTGAAGTCAGAGCTTATTCTTTTGCTTATTTTACTGAAGAACTGGAGATCAGGGGTGTTTTCTTGAAATAAAAACTAATTATAGTTGTCTTTTTATATTACCATTAAATTATGTGGTGGTTGGTTATACTAGATAAAATAAGACAATTCTAACAGGACAATTTTTTTTATTTTTCAGTTTTATTACTACTTAATTTAGTATCTAGTTTCATTTAGTATTGCTTAGTATCTGGATATTAATTAATTAAGACACTCAATTTACACCAAAGCAGCAACACACACAGATCTTACTGCCTTAATCAATATATAGTAGGTAAAGAGCTATTTCAATGCCCTAACATTTAGTGATCACAATATTTATTAATTCTCATACAAGACTGAAAGCCCTCTAGTTTTGTCATTAATCTTTCTAAAACTATTCTGATTCCACCCTGCAGTCATCTATAAATTAGAAAAACAATAGCAAGCTTTATAACAGCAAGGAACGCAGATAATTACCTAAGTGCAGATTGTGGACCAGCCACCTACAGCTCCAGGGTACTCAAGCTGCCGTCTTCTCTCGCCTGTCTCCCCACTGCCCCTTGCTCCCCGGGAGGAAGTTAGAAGGTTTATGAAGCAATCTAGTCTGATTTGTTAAGCCTGTACTTTGTGGGTTGTTGCATATGGCAGCTAAACACTCGGGGCGCTAACTCCGAGCTGCATAAGTCCTTCCTCTTGAGCCGGCGAGTAGAGAAGCGGTTAATTTAGGAGCAGTCTGCCAGAGAAGAGGCCTGGCCAGCAGCCAGAGGGCACTGTGCTCACTGTCCTTGAGAAGTCGGCCCCACCGGGTTTCTATTTAACATATTGAAAAGCGTCTTTGACGGGAAGATATATTAAAAGTCTATAATGAGTTAGGCAGTGACGTTGAGGATGGCCGAGGTGCTGTAGCTCTGGGTCAAATCAGACAAAGATGGACGGACTGGGCCATCAGACAATTACAAAGAATTTGCTTTGTGACACTAGAAACCATTTTTCCACACTCCCAACCCTCTATATATGACAGCTCTCTTTCTTGCAATGCCTCCACGGGGTCAGTACAGAACATTATGATCGATTCATACTGCTGTTGTATTTTTCTTGCAGGAAAAAAAAAAAAACAGGAGGTAGTGCCTCAAAGCCCTTTCAACCCACAGGCTTTTGTGGATGCTCATGCAAATTTGGGACAGCGCAGCTTTCTGCCAAGACACATAGAACAACCTCTGTGAGCCAGCTTTGTTTCAGGCAAATGAAGTTTCTCACCTTTGGCACACTGTGCTCATAATCACCTCCATTACTTAACATAACTTTTATATATCCCCCATTTGTTACTATCACACAATCGTGATTGTGATCCTTTGGAACTCAGCACAAAGGGAAATTAAAAATGTTGCCCAAACAGAATATAAAATGCCCTTTTGTGCAACTTTAAAATGTCTGCCTGGTGCCCTTATGCAAAATGCAAAGTAAACGGATTTGATTTTAGTTGAACATTAGCCTTTTTGTTTCAGCTTCCAGCTCATACATAATAAACTTGGTATCTCGTGTCTCAACCGCAATCTTTCTTGTGTCAGAACATAATGGAGGAGGCTGGCAGCAAGATTGCACACCAACTTAGGAACAATATAACTAAAGAGGCCACAGCCCGCACTTTAAATCATTTAAACATTGATTTTGTGCTCAGCTCTAGCTTGTTAATCTTTTGGTAATGAAAAACTGCAAATGAAGACTTTAGAACAGCCAATAAAACGTGGCCAGTGATCACTAATGCATTTTAATAGGCATATTCTGACATTTTGTTTCAGGTATATAGTCGTACATATGTTCATTTGGCCATCCATAATAAAATCAGCTTCCAGCCTGGTTATCTCTGCAAGTTACCTCTTATTGAGAACATACGTACATACTGTATATATATTGTACCACACTTCACAAATCACTACATACGCTGCCCAATACAGCCTGGGGTGCCTAATTACACAAGTATTACTCCTTCAGCAAATGTGTAGTAATTGTATTGTTGCCGCAATTTTACACTGCTTTGAGAAGACTTGAACGTGGATCCTAGTTTAAGGGCTACTGATCGAGACAAATTCAAGCAAGATTTAATAGTATTAGAATAAATGATATGGTAGACAAACATGCTTAAACTACCACTTCTAAAACAGAACATGGTTCTAAAGTACACAAGCGTGTGACAAATACCTGATGTTAACAATGTGCACGTTGTCATTATCGACTTTAACCGAGGTATTCATTTGGGTCACCTCGTCCTCTTCATGACAACTGAATGCATACTGCAAGCATCACAAAGAACAGACAGAGGGGAGAGAGAGAGAGAGAGAGAGAGAGAGAGAGAGAGAGAGAGACAGAGAGAGAGAGAGAGACAAGGAGGGGGAGAGAGCCAGAGAGAGACATACTCAGTGCCATCTCTTTGTGTAACATTCTTATGAAACCCAGTGTTTATCAAGGTATGATATATATTTCTGTATTTTTACCTTCAAAATGCCCTCCGTAATAAAGACTTTGATGAAAAAGAACTGGCTGTTGGCAGGTCCCTGGTCCATATACAGAAGAGTTCCTTGTGGAGAACTGGTTTGAAATCTCAGAGTGATGTTATTGAGAGAATTCAGTATAATGCCATCAAACTCCACGAAGGAATTTCCAAAATACTGCACATTGGCTGCAAAAGAGAGAAAATAAGAATTGAATTACAAGATTAGAAGTAACCCCAATAGCGGATACATATATGCAACTCAAGTATTTATAGCAAGTTTAAGTCAAAAACTGACATACTTTTTTCTTTTCAAATAATTAGCAAGAATTAAGTTAGTCTTTATTTATTATGTACAAATGCATTTAATTCAATTAAATTCAATGTAGTAAACAGTTGCCTTTTTTTTTTTTAAACAAAAAACAAAACATGATCTGCACCAGATTTAGCTCTCACCTGCCAGTCTCTTGGCAGGTGAGCATAACAGTAAAAAGTACCGTAAATATTACAATTACAACTAAACTAGCTCATAAATAATATTAGCTCAGTAAAATAAGCAATACAATATCACAATTTTAAATATATTTGATGGCTTCCTAAAATTACCAAATTATTTCATACAAATATCAAAATATCTGTGCTCATTTTGAAAAATTTCAAATACAATTTAGCTTGACTAATGTTGATGTTGCAAGATGTGCTTTTCAAGTTCCGTAACAGTATTGAAAGTATTAAGGTCTACACAGACATTTTCAGACTGTCTGGAAGTTAAGATAAGATAAGATATTCCTTTATTGTCCCACATGGGGAAATTTCATTGGTGCAACGCAGGAAGATACAGAGGTAGATCCACAAGAACAGATCACTTATAGGAAGTCTACTGTCTGGCAGATTGTGCAAAGGCAGATGATTTTTTGGGGGATTGTGCCAGTTCAATGACCATAACCACATGTCTGTGCCAACAGCCTCCTTGAAGAGAGGAAGAAATGCTAACCACCTCCACAACATCTGACACAGTCTCTTCATTTAAGTCCAGGCTTAAAAAGTTCCTCTTCGAAATCGCTTATGGTCAGAGTAGTTAGGAACAGAAAGATAAACCCACAGCTTCAGCTACGCTGCCCTAGGAGTAACTGTGCTGGGGGAAGTATGACAGCTTGAGCACTATCCTCTTCTTCTGACTACTTATGCTATCAAACAATATTTATTTTTTAATTCCACTTGCAAACTGTTCACCGCCTTCTTTTTCTTTCTCTCACTCCTGAGGACCTGTGGACCCAGATGTCCCTCTCCTGGTGAAGTGGTCCCTGCCCCATGTGGACGGTCCCTCATCTGCCTGAAGAGTGGCTCCAGTTCGCCTCAGTCGGTCCCTCATCTGCCTGAAGAGTGGGTCCAGCTCGCCTCCGACGGTGCCTCATCTACCTGAAGAGTGGGTCCAGCTCGCCTCCCACGGTCCCTCATCTGCCTGAGGAGTGGGTCCAGTTCGCCTCCGACGGTCCCTCATCTGCCTGAAGAGTGGGTCCTGCTCGACTCCGACGGTCCCTCATCTGCCTGAAGAGTGGGTCCAGTTCGCCTCAGTCGGTCCCTCATCTGCCTGAAGAGTGGGTCCAGCTCCAGTCTCCTCGTGTCCGTCTGTCCGTCTGTGAGAGTCGGATCTCTCCTTCACTGGAACTCCTCCAGGTTTCTACGCTTTTTTCCCAAAGAGGTTTTTTTTTGTAGTTTTTCCTGGCCGAGAAGGAGAGTCTAAGGACAGAGGACCCTGGGACATTGTCCCTCGCCACCACAGACATTGTCTGACTTCATCGCCACCACAGACATTGTCTGACTCCATCGCCACCACAGACATTGTCTGACTTCATCGCCACCACAGACATTGTTGATTCATTTCTCCCTGTGGCCCTCAGAGGCAACTGTTGTTGTGATTTTGGGCCTTACAAAAATAAATTGATTTGATGATTTGATTTGATTTAAATAATGAATCAGAAATCTTATTAAAGCTTCCAAAGCCTTTGCATACATGGCGTGGCTATTTGGGCCAAATTATGCTTTTGATCCCATCAAATAACCCTGGACACATCCAGATGAATTAAGTGCAAATAGCAATCACCAAGTTAATGTGGGAGGACAAGGTAGAGGGAACATATACTTTTAAAGTGAAAGTAGAACATGTTTGATCCTTTTGGTCAAATCATATGGTGATAAAAAGCTTATTGATAAAGAGCGCTGCAGGCTCGCTCCATTCTGTGAAGAGGATTATGGCATGATAGCACTACATTCAGTTACAAATAGCTTATATTGCTCATTAAGACTATTGGGTTTTTCAGTAAAATCCCAGCGCTCATAGATCTAGTTGGGGCTATAGTGCCACAGAACAAGTTAAAAGCCGGCTTAGTGAGTTTCTCATCTGAACAGGGTGAGTGTGGACTGCCTTATCAAATATAACACATTTTGGATACACAATCTTCAGTCTGCTCCTATAGAAAGGCCTTAGATGATGAAATTTGAAAGTTAATCAGCAGTACGACCTTTATCAATATTTGTAACATGTCAGGACCTAATAGACCAGAGCCACTTTGATCTGACAGTGTGTTCCTCTGAGCATTTGGCAAACAAGCTAATCTAAATAGCCCCATTTTCTCTGGAGAGCAATACAACCAATACCCCGCAGACAACAGTGAAAATTATCAGGCGTGACCTACTGCGCATGAGGTGTGAATTAATGAGGAGAAATGCATACGCAACAATGCCGCCCGTCCTCCTGCCTCAGCTCTGACAATAGGGTTTGCCAATGCTGATGATGGAAAATTACCCCTCTGAGACAAAGTTATTCATTAATTTTAAAGCCTTTAGTCTGATGTAGGCTTTGATGCAGTTTGAGGGTTTTGCCAGGAGCCTGCACCGCATCATGCATCATTACCAGTTACCTTCAAAGCATTCCTGTATTTTCACTTCATATATTTCGAAACAAATTTAGATACATCATCCTTTATGAAACAGGTCAGGCTAAATTTAAGTTTTTAATGTGCACAATTTAGCCACCTCCCATGTCCCCTTCAACAATTTGGGAGATTAGTCCTTAGAAAGGCTTTGTCCACCATCTGATAATTGAAATGGAAGGGTTAGCATAATGCTGACCAAGGGTTATTCCTCACTCTGCTATGTTGAAAAGTTTTTTTGCTAGTTCAAAAAGAAAAGAAGTTGCCTCAGTGGGAATAGTCATTCATAAAAAAAATATTTCATTTCAGATCTTGGGATGGTCGCTACAAACGCATGTCCATAATAGAATAAGAACATTTATATGGGTCATGTTTTAATGTAACTCAGACGATGTTGCAGCGCTGTGAGCAGAAGATGTCAGGGTAATACATTCTATAATCTTATAAAATATATTTAGAGAAACGTGACTTTGAGATCAATTATAAGAAGGAGACATTGGGCCGAGAGATTTAATTGATTTGGAATGTAATGTGCCATTTATAAAAAAGCCAGGATGTAAGGCCTGTTTTGTGCCTGATTTATAGAGCGAGGTAATAGACTGACTGATTGAACTTGTCACAGGGCCGAGATAAAATACTGCTGAAGAACATTCTTGGACCCTTGCAAATTCACCGCCCTAAGGGAAGGCAAAAAGGTCATTCTTTATTGGCAAAATGGACAGAAATAAAAAGATAGATTTGGAATATGTGAGGTGTAAGAAGATTCTGGATATTATTAAACCAGAGAATACACAAAGGACATGCTAACTATGATGAAGGGTTAGGCTTTAAAAATAACAGTTTACTCTAGTGGCACAGGTCAGCCATCAGTGAAATGACAAAGCCAAAAAGAAGTCTCAGATATAATTTGTATTTCTTGATGCTATTATTGCTTATTATTTATTTATTTGGATATACCTCAATACAATTTTCTTTTTCTTTTATATTATATCTTTAAATACCCCTAGCCTCCTCTACCCCATTGCCAACTCTTCTACCCCGTTACATCCCCATCTTTTTCTTTCTACTTCTTCTGTCTTGTTCATTTTATCTGTATATTATTGTGTATTGTGCGTGCTGTCCCCCCTTGTCTGTAAATACCCCCCCTTTTTTATATGTTCAGCGTCTTTGGGTCACTGAAAAGCGCTATATAAATAAAAGTTATTATTAATATTATTAATAAATATAAACACAATACAAAGAACACAGCCAGAGAACAAGAGCAAATAATAAAGGCCCTCGGCCCCCTTTGTGACAACGGGGTACGAGCCTACGAAGAGCACACCCCTGATCCCCCCCGCCTACATCACCCCTCCCTCACAAACAGTACCGACTTTATACTACTTCATTCATTTTTACGACCACACGGGTTGAGATAGAGTTATGTCCCCATCGGCTCTTATTTTCACTGTGACGGGGAGGATAAGTGTGTTTATGAAAAAGTAATTTTTTTCATTACATTCAAATTGCCTGAAAACCAAAACGCATGCAAGTCTATGGCATATTTGTAAGGTTGCCATGGTAACATGCTTTTACATAGAGGTATGCTGCCATTGACTTTTTTGGTTCAGAATGGTAAGAAGGATATCTGTGCTAAATTTTTATTCTATGTCAAAGTAAATCTTTTGACTCGATTAAAATGTTCAAGGGGGCACTATAGAGCCTTTGTAAAATATAACTATATATAGTATATAATTGCGTTCATTTTGCACAAAACGTGTACAGTGATCCCTCGTTTATTGCGGGGGTTACGTTCCAAGAACCGGCGTGTCCCGGAGCTCACACGCGCGCGCTCTCACCGGCCTCGCAAACTTCAATTTGGCGGTTTTACGTACGTGTACATATTAATCCATAACGTTATTGACACACAGGTAGAGAAGACGTGGAGAGACTGTTCAGCCAATCAGAATGCAGAACACAATGCATGATGAAAATCCGCGAAGCAGCGAGACCGCGAAAAGTGAACCGCGATATAGCGAGGGATCATATTCATGCCAGAAAATAGGACATCTCTGCGGCTCTGCAGAAACTCACATTTTTAAAACACCTCTAATCGCACATGAGTGTAGTTAATTTTGACAAATGTTCAAGCTTTTTGAATGGAAATCCAAGGTAGAAAAAAAAAGGTAGAACATTTTGAAAAATTGGCTTACGCCCACAATGACTCCTAGTGGGGTTTAGGGTGAAAACTGTAAGAGGAGATGCCAAAAGTATGATGAGGTGCACTTTTGTCAGAGCCGTGTTTGACAAAAGAATGACAATGGTATTTATATAGACACATCCTCTATACATTGGAGTTGTTGATTTAATGCATACATGTTAGAGAACACTATGTTCAGCATTGTGATCATACTTCCAGGATTGATAATAAAGCTGCATAAACTACATTTGTGCATTTACTGCACTTAATGGAAAAATATGATGCATTATTTCTATTGTAATCGCCCTTTAAACATGCCAACCTTTAGTTTGGTATCTAATTTTTTTTGAACTACCTTAAAAAGGAAAATATAACAAACAAAATTACATTGGGCTTTCTGCTTATTTCCAACACTGCACACAGTGTTATTTCCCCTTGCCACCAGTAGATGGTGCCACCACTCAACTCAAGATAGATTTTATAGAACACATTTTCGGTTTATTCCATGGTCTCCGCACACAGTTGTACTGACCATACAATGACAATCGTGTCTGGCAATGAATTATGGACTCCAGGTAAACTAAAAGTAAACTATTACTCCATTCCATGGAGTAACTATGGAATTTGGGTTTGCAGGAAATGTTATAAATAACAGCAGAAGAGCCGTGGAGGGAGGGGCTTTTATTTGGATTGAGAACAATGACTTTCAAGAGAGACACACCCAAAGACTACTCTCACCCATAAGTAAATCAAATCCCGTCTTTGTGACGAGATTTTTGCTTAAAACTGCAACACGCAAACCCAAGCAAAGGACTTCATCAATGGATCCGTGCAATGGCCTTTTCGTTATTTGAGGAATGCCTCAGAGCCAAGGAAAATGCAGATCAAATGGACCTGATCCAGCCATTCTTAAGCCTGACAGTGTAAGAACCAGAGCTTCAGACCGAGTGGCCCTGTTCCCTCCCACCGTGACCCTGAGTGAACCCTGGAGGAGTCAGCTCCATCAACGCGGACATACAAGCCCATCTCGGATGGATGGATAAGATCCTCACAGTATCAACTTTAAATCAAACACAGATAGATTTAGAGCAATTGTATCTAGTGTATCCATCTGTATACAATATTTATTTGTTTAATTATTTGCTCAATACATCTTCATAAACCATAGTTGTCAATGTCATGGTTATGTTCTCATAACCTTAAGATTAACTAAGTATTAATTTGTATAAATTAATTCCTTTAGATAATTGATTTGAGAATTGTTACCGGTAATTGCCTAAATGGGCTGGTGCCCCACATAACTATTAAAAAATACAAATTAAATCCACACTTTAATACTGTGTGGTATGTTTGACATCTTGATCCAATTCTTTAATCAAAATTAACTTTGCATGTCACTCTCTTCCATAAGGGGGAGGACATGAATAACACTAGAGTATTTGAACTACTACAACATCCGCCATTCTTTTGAATGTCAATGACACATATCTTTGTCTTTATTTAAAAAATGTCTAAACTTCAGCACAGCATGCCTAAGACAAATGTTATAAGTTCATAAGTGTGGCAATGTTTGAGCCATTGCACACTTGCAATTTTGGGAAAATAATTGCTCTATGAACAGAAGGTTAACCGTCTGACACAGAAGAGTCTCACAACACAGCATGTTTTTGGACTGACCTCCTGACTAAATTTGAAGGTTTTTTTTGGAAAAATCCAGAGTAATTTCATTTCTGCTACAGTTGGCACTGGGAAGAAAACGGCCTCACCTGTGCTGCTGGTGATCACTCCAGATGAAAGTCAACCAAATTGAGGCTTAGTGGCAGTAATCCTCCCTCCATTGGCACATTTTGTTGGCATTTTTTTGGTGATTTCATCAGTTCTAATTCAGTAAAGCAAAAACACTGTGCAGCTCATCAGTGAATGCACATGTGCAAAAAACAATTGAGTCTATTTTGGGGGCTCCTTATCTTACACCAGCAGTGTGATGCTCAGAACTGCACTATATACATGGAATTAAGACAGTAAAGAAATAAAAAAAACAGAACACAGAAACAGGCTAAAGAGTACATTGTAATACATCAGTAAATATCTGATTCTTTAAAGGTGTGAAGCAGTCGTTGGCGTTGAGCTCTGTGAGTATATTTCCAGCAGCACCAAGGGCACTGCATGCATTTCCGATGGTGACCTAGTTAGATAGACTTTAGATTCTGGATCCTCTTACTTATTTTCTTTGATAATGTTTGCGTTAAAAGACTATGCCGTTCTGATGGTGTGTGCTGTTCCCTCTCCTGTGCACCGTTAACCTGCTCTAAACATATACAATTTGACATAACCTTTAAATTAGACATGGTTTACATGTCTACAAAGATAATACCGTAGTCTGGAGATGTTTTTGGAAAGAGCAACACAACTGCAAAATTCACAACATCACAATTTAAAGCTAGAAGCAGCAAAAATAGTGAAATCTGCCAATAGTCCACACAATGTTGAAGGCACAATGCCAGACCTGGACACTCAAATTCTCTCTTGTTCACCAATACAATCTCTCTCCAGTGAACCACAACATTTGCCATTTACAATAGTTTAGTGGTTGAAGTTGATATTTTCAGCACAGATCTCAAAATGGTTCAAAATACCTTGAAGAAATCCAGGTGGAATCTAATGCCACAATTGACTATTTTCATTTTATCCTAGGTCATTTTCAACAGTGTTTAGTAAACCGCTCTTAATTACCATGTTTTTTCTAATTCACAGAGCACAAGAATATTTGGATGTCTAGAGGATTTGTTTTTCCAAACAAGTGTGTCTGGTGTGTACTTTTAACCCTCTCTAAACCAATGTAATTTGAGCCGGATGGGGGCTGGATCAGGTGCAGCAGGGAGGACTCCATTATGTTTGGCTCACAGTGATTTTCAGAGTGTCTTACTGAATTGGTTCAAGCCCGTCTGTGTTCAATAGGTCTGTTTTACAGCTCTGTGAGCAGTTTCAAAGGTGCATAGACCTCATCTGTCAGGGAGTAACAATCTGTCCACCACTCTGGATTCCTCCTCTCTCACACACAGGCACTTCTGGAGTATGTTTATCATTCAAAAAAAGAAAGAAAGAAATTCATCTGTTAAGAATTAAAATAATTTATTTTCATAAGAAGGAAGAGCATTTGGTTTAGCAAATAGTTTCAGAAACCAATTTTTTTTCATCTGACAAAATAAAAAGGCAAGCTCACAAATAAATAGACATTTAAGGCAAGTTTATTTGTAGAGCACATTTCATACATTTAAAAGCAAATCATTTTGAAGCCCAGCATCTTCAACATTAATAAATTATTAGAAGCGTCCAGGTAAAAATAAATTAATAATTGACAATTATGCATCACTTTGACAATTTGTTTTTACTACTGTTGCTTATCTCCTCTCCTTTCAGGTTTGTGTTAAAAAAATCGATATGGCAATATTGAGCCACAGTATTGATTTTTTTTTTTCTAGACAGGAGAGGCCTGGGTGAAGTGGGGGATGAGAGAGAGGGGAGGACACACAGCAAACAGCACAACATTGCAACCTTAAGTGCCTTAACCACTCGACCACCGGGCAGCACACAGTATCGATACTTTTAAACATTAATCTATTATGAATCGTCCAGACGGCCATTTAGAAGAACTCCTACAGAGGGGCGCACTGTTACCGTCCTGCAGGAACACAAGCTAATGACTGACGTGTAAACGAGGTGGAATAGTACTTTCTGCTGTTTGTGCCGCGTTCCTCTCAGCCGAGGTGAGAAGGAGCTGTGGGCCTTATAAGAAGCTGACCTCACCTGTGCAGAAATATATATTTCTATTTGGATCAGTTGGTTGGATGTATGAAAAAGAGTATATATGGATTTATAAATAAGTGCTTTGTGGATATACATGAAATTTCCTACATTTTCTTATCCAGGGTAAAAAACAAAAAACATTTGATACATTTTCAAGACCCTTTTTTCAAAAATGTATCAGGATACGTATGGTAATGAGAGAATTGGGTCGGAATATACATGTAGTGGAATACGTATCGTGACCCCTGTATCGGGATACCTTTCGTATCGTGACCCCTGTATCGGGATATGTATCGTATCGCGAGGGTCTTGGCAATACCCAGCCCTATCTCATTTCCTTTCAGATTTTGCCACAGGAAATTGACTGTAGTGTTGATTCACAAAATGATTTTACAGTTTTTTTTGCCCAATATCCATTATGTCAACATTCTATTTATACTGGTCTAAGACAGGAAGCAAACACACCAGTGACTCTTGTGGCAATATATATACCATATATGTACCTGCAACCACACTGTGTACACTGCTTTCCAAATTATTATGCAAATTGTGTTTAAGGGTCATAAAGGTATTTTTTTTAATTTTTTTCCATTGAAACTCATGCATGGTATTGTGTCTCAGGGCTCTTTGGGTCAGTGAAATCAATTTCAGACACCTGTGCCAAACAAGTGTTTCCTGCCTCGGCTCTCTCTACTCTGTGGCTGGGTAACAAACCTAACTCTGGGATTGCACTGCAGTGAGGAGATGAGACTGGCAGAGAGATGATGACCTAACCAAAACTAATAGGTTACTGATTTGAAAAAGTACCTCGTACGGGATTTCATGGGTCCACAAAACTAACGCGTTACTCTAAAAAAGTTACTTGAGTATTCTGATGTTTTATCAGCTAATGCGTTACCTCCAACCCTGTACTTCAGCCACCTTGGGTGCCTTTGTTTTAATGTGGTATGTGACTCTGTATAAGGCCACAAAACAAAATTACCCACAAAACAAAATTACCCTAAAATACAAAACAAAATTACCCTAAAATACAAAACAAAATTTATAGGACTTTTATATGGAGTCCGCCTAGATTTTTAAACTTGTCTACAAGTCCCTAAATCTATTTTTTATTTAATTTATCTTCAGCTTTTATAAAAATAAAAAGCTGAAGGTCAAAACCCAACAAATGCTCAAACTTGTGTCAATTAGGAAATCCCTCCAGACACCAGCTTCACTCATTCATATACTTAACTAAGAAAATCTAGGCAAAACCAAACTACAGTCATTTGTTTGTACTCCAAATGGTTCAGAAACAGCTTCAGTTTGAATTAGGGCTCATTTTAGTCAAGCATTTTGTAAAAATAGGCCTCCAGCACAATGGGTTAATACAATGTCTTCTCCCCCAAGTGACTAGAAGTCCCAGAAGGACATCTAAAAACATGCCTCCTCAATTGTCAGCAACATAGGGATCAGCTGCTGCCACAACTATGTATTCTGAGGTTTGTGTACCTGTGGACTGTGGAGCTGTCGGAGTTGGGACGAGAGCTTGAGTCCAATGTTGAGGGGATAAAGTATTGACTCCGGTCGCCCAGGTAACGGCGTTTGTAGCAGGAGGCACACAGCTGACCCCGTTAACACCATCCACACAGGAAAACACTGATGGACATGGATTCAACAAGCAATCGTCATAGTTGTGTTCACAGTTCTTCCCCTGTGTAAACAGAATAAACATCCTTCAGATGTGTTTGCTTCTTGAATAATAAAATATGAAGAAGCATATTAGGTGGTTGAAAAACAAGAAGTTTAACTCAGAATGGTATTATTTTGGGGGTGCGGACAATGTAATTTTGCTGATAACCTCAGGGTAGTAAAGGGTTTTTCAGTGTAAAAAAAAAATCATCTTAAGAATATTTCTGCGAGAAAATCAGGGGAGAAAAACATTCAAAAGTCATAAGTCAAATATGAAAATTAAATGAATAATATTAGTAAATTAATGTTGAGATCTTATTGAATAGTTTTGTAGGATTATAGGAAACTGGTAATATAACAAAAATCAGAACAGTAATGTTCATGCAATCACAGTATTAGAATAAAGACAATTTTAACCCCAAAAAGTTTTGCAGTATTTTTAAAAAATAAAATAAACAAAATTTGATGTTGTTGTTTGTGTAATTTTATGTTATAATTTAATGAGATGCTGATTATCATTAACTAATATTAAATGTTAACTATTAATAAAACATGATTACAGTTTATACATTCTTGGCTGCAACTTTGGCTTTTAAGTTTTGTTCTTGGCATATCAGTAGTTCAGAAGTATCAAGCTGAATTTTCTGTACATACATAATTAATCATATTAAAGTTTCTTGACTAGTTCTGAGAAATAAATTATGCGTTTTAAGCAGATATTGTCAGGAGAGGAGACAGTAGATGGAAGAGCAGAAGGGTCATAAGGAAATAAAAAAGAAAATTGAGACAAGTAGGTATAAAAACTCAGGTGGAGGGGGGCCTCACCACAAATCCAGGACGACAGAAACAGGTGTAGCCATAGCCCGGATGGTTCTGAATGCATATCCCCCGGTCACAGGGCTGAGGAAGGCACTCATTAATGTCATCCTCACAGTGAAGGCCTGTCCAACCTGCCAGGAACAAAAGCCCAGTGAGTGCGCTGGTGAGCCCCGGCTCGCCCACTTCCAGCGTCTGAAGTGAATATCAATCAGATCTCCCCTACATTGATCTGCCTCCTTTTTGGGTCCACACACATACACGCACACACGCACACACATACAAACACACACATACACACACACACACGCACGCACACACGCAAATACACGCAGACAAGAAACGGCTTTGACTAAAAGAGTAAGATGCCCCATACATTTTAATGAGAAGAATCGTCTTTTTATCACTGTCTTTTTTGCTACTGTACAAGTACAAATCTCTCCCTGGAGAAAAATCGGGTGATTTCTGAATGGCTTTGTGGTAAGGGAAACCATGTAGGGATGGTAACCTTACGTGACATTTTATATAGAAGCTTTCAAACTCATATACTCAGGTGCTACGTGGGTATGAGATGCTTTACATATGGACTACATATTCACACACAACTAGGCCACAGCAAGGCATGTCAACCATCACGTCAATTACCAAAGTGATACTGTATACTTTGTAATGTTGTGCATGAGGAACAAACGGTGACCGGAGTCTAAGTCATGTGCCTATAACAGTTTCTTGGGCTTCTTGCCTCATTTCGAAGTAAATTGAGAAAACAGGAAGGACGTCTCTGCGACTCACCTGACCTGCAGTGACACACGTAGCTATTAATAAGATCTTGGCAAATGCCGCCGTTGTGGCAGGGAGCAGAGCAGCATTCGTTAAAATCAACTTCACAGAAATCACCCGTGAAACCAGGTGGACAGCTGGGGAAACAGATCATAGTTGGCAGAACACAATTGTTACTTTGCACCCAACCTGCATGTTGCAAACAGTTTGTGGATGTCCTCACATTTCTGAAGATGTTTGCAGTGCACAGATTAGATGGGTGTAAATATAGAAATGTCACAATAGAACAACCAAGAAAAACAAGAGCCTATTAAAACTAATGGGCTGCCCTAACACCACACTTTTGGACTTCTCAAGGTGTTTACTTGTGTTTACCTACAGGAAAACAATTAGAAGAGAGATTGCATTTATCTCTGCACCCAATATAAACAGAACAGTACGGCGGGCATTAATGTCTGTCGAGCTGTCAGCCTTCAGTTGTTAAGTTGTGCTATGGAGTTTTAGTTTAGTATTATTATACGTATTTATAAGTATTTATATTAATTGTGACTTGTTAATCTACTTTTGACATAAGAATACATACATTCCTAGTACCTTTCTGCGTAAATACTGTAGTTGTGGTTGTGCGAGTGCAGTTTAGGTCAGATACATGGTCAGATCATGGAGGCACTGAACATTTTTCAAGAGCTTTTGCCTCTTTCAGCTGACTAATCAATCAGTAAGTCATGTCAAATTCAATAATGTGGTTTACAGGTGTTTTTTAGGTTATTGAGTTTACAAGAGGCAGTCAATCAATCTATCTAACCCTATGCATTAAGCACAGAGGGACAAACACCAAGGGAATACAAGTGTATTTTTGTTCTTAAAGACGGTATGGACGATTTTTTGGCGATTTGAGAACGCAGGCGGAAGTGCGCATGCGCACTCCCCCGTGCGGACTGATACAACACACACGTGCGTTTATTTATTAGCGCAACGGAGCGCATCGCATCTCTCGTCTCCCGTAGATTTCTGTCCACTTCTGCGTCAGCTCGAACTGTCTTTCTCCGTCTTCATTTTGCCCCGTACACTGAGGGAACTATATTATGATAGATCCATGCGCTTAGGCACGCGGAAACGTGGGGACGAGCCTGACGCGGCTGCAGGTGAGCGGTAGGTGCGTTTTATGATTGATACGTGGCAGGACAAATGATTTATCCACGCCACGAGGAAATATGATAAAAAATTTGCTGAAAAAAATCGTCCATTCCACCTTTAAGTGGAAAGATATAGACAAACAATATACACTGGTTAAAATAATAAAGACACTTGCTTAACTGGTTCAATTGACAAACTTTGCACAATAAACTGAATTCATATTCCTATAATATTAAGTTATGTAATGGTGTGCTCTATACTATCTTGCCACATTGATGCTGAAGAACATGTAACACCCAACATTTGCCTCTGTGGTTAAATCATTATGTTCATGTTGTAATATTCGACTCTGCAGTGATTCAGGTAAGCTCAATGCCAGATCCAATGAGCACATAGGGGTTCACTTCATTTGTTTGTGTTTTTCTCTGCGCCGTGTGATTTAACCTGGAGAGAAACAGCACGAAAAACATGAGAGCGACCACTCAATTGTGCAGATGCAGTCCTGTCCCTGGTGCTTTTTTTTTGAGGGAGTAATTTTCCAGATGGACAATGAACCTGATCACTCATCAAAGATACCTCAGGCCCAGGAAGCAATTGTCTGCTTACTCACATGGATTTCCATTTTCTATTTAGCACGTTACAAAAACCACAGTGCAAGCAATTCAATGGAAAGACATTTTAGGAAGTTGATTTAAACTATTGTTTGTTACTTCAATACAAGCTAAAATGTGGTTACAATGTTCTCGTTGAAAATTGTCCTCACTACGCTCATAAAAAGTGAATGTGCTGGCAGGTGAATGCGGTACCGTTTTTCACATAAAAGTGCACTTTGTCAAATGGCACAAAGCAAAGAAATGCTCTAACCAAGAGACTACAGAAGAAACCTTCCGTCTTGTTGTTATCCAGCAGAGCATAAATCATTTTTGGTGTTTAATGTTGTATTATTGCAAACTCTTTTAACACTGCAACTGTTAAATCAAACTAACGCTGGGGAAAAAAAATGAATATAATTACATTTTTGTTTGTTGTTTATGTCTTGTTTATGTTTTGTCCTCCTACATAGGATTACCTTTTACTGCCAAAGCTGAGTAGGACGGAAAAGGGCATATAGGATGACATTTACTTTTGCGGAATTTCCTATTAAATATAAATTTAAACAGGAAGTGTGCAATGCACAGACTACTCAAATAGCAAAAAGCCCAACCCTCACAGGACAATACATGGACGTACACGTACAACTATCAATCTAACAATCTGTGT
This sequence comes from Eucyclogobius newberryi, assembly GCF_026437365.1. NCBI lineage: Eukaryota > Metazoa > Chordata > Actinopteri > Gobiiformes > Gobiidae > Eucyclogobius > Eucyclogobius newberryi. Next base: position 14,260,276 of record NW_027316500.1, on the reverse strand, counting down.
ACTGTATTTTCGTCTAGACTTATTTCTAAACACAAGTCAAGAAACAATGACTTATTAATACACTAGACAAAGTCCTAATGAATGATTAATGCCTAAAATTACTCCCATCGCCAGTAACAGAAAATGTAATTTATAGTCCGGATCTGCTTCATGTTCATCAAATGATTCCTTCGCAGTGTAAAGTGCAAAGCGTGCACAATCAGCCTATTGCAGATCAGCAGGACACCAGAGGACACTTTTACTAGAAAATGTGTTTATGTAGACTGGATCTGTCCTCGGAGCAAAGGCAAAGACATTTGAAATATTTCTTTGCAGTAATATATTCTCAAATAAGACTACAATAAAAGGAAGAACATAATAAAAGTGCCGCACTCAGGAAGTCCAGTACATAAATATACAACAGAGTAAAGAGCATGGAGCTGTTTGGAAGGTCCGAAAAGTCGTGTTGGCACTAAATCATGATAGTGAACATATCAGGTTACATTAGCTCAAGGTGACACAGTGTAATTAAATGTAAGGCATTGGGGACCAGCGTTATATTACATCCACCTTGTATTTGGGTACACTTCAGGACTCTGGGGAAAGCATGTCAGCAATTAAAACGTAATAATTCACTAGGATCCGACCTGGATATGTGCCACTGTTCACAAGAGAGCACAAAGATGGCAACAACCTTATGGGACTACATTTACTTTTAATTAGACGAGAGAGTATCTCTTGAATACTTGACATCGTAATACCAGTTTAGCTTATTTTGGAAAATTGTAACATGATTAAATTGATGGTAGAAATATTGCGCAGAGGGTTTGTGCAAAGACGTTTACACAATCATGTAACAATGTTTTCATATCCCGCATAAATGTTGGTTGTATCAAACAACAATTTCCTTACCTGCACGTGAAGTTTGATCCTTTGCCATCGAGACACGTGCCACCATTGAAACAAAGCGTGGCGTTGTGAGCTGCTTCTGCGCACACATCTATGTCATTCTCACATGTCTTTCCTGCATAACCATTCGGACAGAAACACGCAAATTTATCAATGAGATCCAAGCAGGAGCCTCCATTTTGGCATGGGCTAAAAGCACAGTCCTGAAAAGAAAAGAGGTAGGAGGTAGTGTTTTTTTCCAACAATCAATTCCTGAAAGAACTCAATAATTTATCTCATGCGAAAAGCAGTTCTATGTTGTAATCAATTAGACGAAGCAATTTCTTTAATCAGGTATTTGTACACAGCTAACATGAACTCACTACTACTATTGACCCATCATGTACAGAGCTCAATGGTGTTAGTGTTAGTGGGGGGCACACACCTACTGAGTTTATACCTTAAAGTCAACTCACATCAATGTTTTCTTCACATCGGAAGCCAGCCCAGCCTTGTTCACACAGACACGAGTACATGCTGAGCCCGTCTACACATCTGTGGAGAAATGTAATATAAAAGGTGAGGAGTGACTGAGGACATTACAACCAAATGTCAAAGAACTAGATATAGTCAGTTTCGGTAGTTTTCAAATTAGTGATAGACAAAATAAATTCATTTTCTGTTTGTACTGTAGGACTTATCTTTTCTTTCTTTTTTTAATACATCTGCAAAACATTTGAATATTGTATTACAGTTGAAATAATTTAACAACTGAAAAAGTATTTAAACTTTTTAATGTATTCTATGTTATCTGTATGTTTTCAAGTGCAAGAAAAACAAGAGAAACGTGTACATAGTAGGTACTGCCGAATCCTTTGAGAAATACAATCTTCTGAATGAGGGCACATTTTATTTCAACAGGATTAATTACTATAATTTCAAGCCCATGGAGGCAACTTGTAAGTGCATCACATTAACTTCACACAATATGACACAAATGTCTGCACTCCAGCACACTGTAGCTGAGGAGGGCAATTAAACATAATTCTATGCCATTTATATACACTTTGACACGTTTTCTCTTTCAATAGGCGATGAAAAAAGTACCTCCCGTGTAGACAGGGTGCTGACATGCATTCATCAATGTTGTTCTCACAGTTTAGTCCAATGAAGCCATCAGGGCACAAGCAGTGGTATTGATTTTGCCCATCAATACATCTTCCACTATTTTGGCATGGGTTGGAGGCACACTCATCAATGTTGACTTCGCACCGCGCTCCTAGGAATTAAAGCATAACAAGATGTTAAGCATTGGAGAACTTATTAGGAGAGAAAATCTTTCAGCCATTTCAAGAAGTTTAAAGTAAGTAAAAGATGCAAAGTATAGAGAGAAGAAAGGTGGTTGTGACTGCTGTGAGGCTTTATTCACAGCTTCAAAGATCTACGGGTCATGTAACCAAAACAAACAACATACAACAAGTAATTAGGTATACAGGTAAAGAGAGTTCAGTGCATTCAGTGTGGGGCAGGTTATTGTTGAAACCACAGAGCACACAAGGTGTTTGAAAGTGCTGAATAAATCTCACAAAAACACTGCATAAGGGGCAAGATAGATGCTGGGTTAAAAGTACAGGGTTAAAAGGAAAAAAGCATAAAATAATAAGCATAAAATCAAACTCCTAGTTTGAGGGATTATGAGCGATGTCACAATATAAAATTTTAGGATCACCATTATGGTGAAAATGAAAATAATTACACTTATTCCATGACCAAACAACAGTGACATCCTCATTTTAACATTCATTGCTATTGTTTGACACATTACAAGTTCCCAAGTATGGATCAGCTTTAAAAGACCAACATTTCTGAATGATAAAGTAAAGTTAATGCAAAAAAATTGAATGCATTGAATTGAAATTACGTCATTTTGCTTCTAAAATGTTTGTTTTTGTTCTAATGATGAAATTGTGACCTGAATAATCACAATGATCAATTAACCAAATAATGTTGACGTCCCTACTATATAGCCACAGAATTACTCTAATATCAAACAAACCCATGACCTACATTGTAATTCTAATTGTCGGTTCTGCTCAGATTCTTCTTAACTTTGAATTGCAAAACACAAACAGACACAAAGACGAGCCACCATACGTCACTAGGTACTGGTACTACACTTTCCTCCCCTGTCCATCTCACAGTTTTACTATAATAATGCCCTATTTTCTGCTTGCTATATTTTGAAAGTGGATGTTATCCATAATTAACGTGTGCCTCACTAAAATAGCACAAGAGCAGAGTTTAAAATTGAAATTGAACAAAAACTTTACAAGACTCAAGGTTAGATAAGAGAACCTTTATCCATCTCATAGTGGGGAAATTCCAGTGTTGTAGAAGACTATAACATTATATTATATTATCTGACATGTTAGTTCCATATGAACCATCTCCAGGACCTCAGGGACCGGCCTCCTGCTGGTACCAGCGTCAGGACTACAACATGGGGAATCTGCCTTTCATTTTTATGCGGCAAAATCTGGAACAGTCTTCCTGAAGATGTGAGACAGGCTTCTACTCTGACAATGTTCAAATCCAGCTGTGCATAAGACTGAAAGGATTCTACCTGCACTCTTTTCTTTTCTGTCTTGATCTGTTTTGTGATTTTAATGCAATTTTTTCTTGTTGTGTAAAGCGCTCATATACAACTTGTGCTCTACAATTAAACATGCCTTGCCTTCTGTACAATAAGTGGCTCTTCCTGTGGTTACAGTGCTGGATATGGACAGATAAAATAGCAGGTATGTCTACTCAAAAGTAACAGATTAAAGTTTTACTTCTATCCTAAAATGGTATTGTATTACCCATTATATACACCATCTCAAATGTGGAAGAGCAGAACAACAACACAAGTGAAGCTCTGAAACAACATCATCATCCTCAATTTGTCGACAAAAGAGGAGCAATGTGCTGAATACCCTGTTCTATCACTCACAGGAGCATGCACAATAATGGGGAAAGGGGGGAAACGGAGGGTTACAAATAGTGTGCTTAACGTGTGATTTATAAGTAGATTAGCAACTTATCATGTCACGGTAACCACCTCTGACCGCTTTGGTTACGCATAAATTACACTCAGAAGATCCAGAGATAAAACATACTAAAAATAAGGAAACAGCAGAGATGTAGGTACATAACATGAAGACCAACCGTGCATAATAAAAACGTCTCGACAACTCTTTCTTTTATGATCGGGTGAAAGGCAACTGCAAAAATGTAACTTTGGTCATGACAGTGATGGTGTTTGATCGGCATTATAATGATGATTAGCCTTTGTGTAAAGAAGCAGAAGGAGCAAAAAGACTGAGGATTTTAATACAGATTACATTAAATATTCATATTTTCCAATTAGAGCTGAAATGGGTCAAGTAGAAAAGAAAGATCATACTTTTGTAGATGTATGAATATGATCATAATAATTTCAGTTGTAGAGAGTTTATGTAGTATGTTTGTGAGTTATGTTGTTCTGAAAACATCGCTTCTTAAAATCTTTTTAAGGGGCCATACAACCTTGAGAAAGAGATTGATTTTGATAGTATGCAGACCAGTGCATACTATCTTTGTGTCCTTGGGCAAGCCACTTCACCCACCCTGTCCAGTATGAATGTGGCGTGTGAATGATCACTTTCGACAGTCTGGCCCCATGGCAGCTACAATATAATAGTTGCATAAAACCACTAAAAATGGACTGGATGAATAATGCATTGTAAAGCGCTTTGGGTGTCTTGAATGGCACAGTATGAATCCAAGGCATTATTCTCTTTCATAAAAGAGTATTTTTTCCAGGTACTTACTTAATATTGAACTCTAACATAAGTAGATTGTTATTTTACATTTTGTTCATTGTAACAAGACTTGAGCCTTAGGTGGAGAACAATACAGGAATACTCAAACATGCATGAATCAATCAAAATACAACTTTGAGGAAACTAATGATGAGGAAACACTGTTGTAACAAGGTAAAGGCTCAGCGCTGATTTAGTGACTGCAATGTAGTATTTATTAGGCACTACACATTTTAGCTTTAGTCACTCTTCAGTTGACACACAGGCTATACAGTGTTATTTCTGTGATATCGTTCAATTGCTCAGACTAAAACATATTGACTGACACATGAAATTTGTCAAAAATAAATACTTATTTATAAATGACATGCCATTATACTGCATATTGTTCATATTCACTGAGAAGAAAACAATACCCTATGCTATTTATTAGAAGCGCCATCAGCAGCTTTACACTACACTATTAAATGTCTATTTGACATTTAATATACAACAGAAAAAACGTGTTAACAGTAGCCAGTGACACTATAAATTTAACTTTGCAGAAAAGATGCTCTGTTGTACTGTGGAAATATCAATTAAGTGTGGCCAGAGTGTGCAAAAAGGCCATTTGACGGATCGCGCTGTCATCTTAAAGCCACGAGTAGCCTTGAAGAAGACAAGTTTGTGGATGCATTTGTGCTTTTGTGAAAAACTTGCAACGCTCATGTTCTGCGCTGTCCTGCAGTGCGAATATTTTGTGCAAGTTTTTCGTTCGGTTTGAGCCAATCCAAACTATCCTCCGGCCTCCTCGCTCTCTGGGGGAACTCTGGCTTCCTCCGATGAGCTTCAGCAACAGAAAAAGTAATGACTTGTACTATGCTGCGCGTAGGCCTAATAATAAAAGCTGCTTCACTGGGAATTGGGCCATGCGTGTCAGGTTGGGCCTCTCCAGAGTAGCAATACCTCTGAGATTTCCCTCCCCTTTCTCAACTGGGGAAGGATAAATTGATGATACTGTGCGGAAGACAAATGAAATTAATCTTCCCGCAAGCTGACAGGAATTGGCTTTAGATACCCACGCGCAAACTTGCACACCGAAATAGCTCAATATTGTTGAAATGGATTGAACATAAAACAACAATAGCGTTACAGAAACTTAAGAGCAACTGAGAAGCTGCTGGCAGGTAAAATAGATAAAACAAAACAAATAATTAGTCTGTATTAGTCTTTGTTCCTGGCTCAAAGGAAAGATAATTTACCCCTGAACTAAGCGTGCAGGTTGGACGTTCATTTACTATTGCCAGTGAAGATCGAGGAAATTAGCAAAAGTCAGCTTCAATTCCACAACTTGCTGGCATCTGATAAAACAGGTGACAAATGTATCGCTTGTTAGCTTTGGTGAACTGTATCTTATCAAAGCAGGTGGGATAATTAAAAGCTAGTATTGTGACAGAGTTTTTAAGCCAGATATATGTCAGAGCTACTTCAATAGCTCCACACAGCCTCTGCAGTCATGATAAGCTTTTTAGCCTCTCGTATTGATCCTCATGTCACCAGAGGGCTACCTGAGTATCCGGGTCGACAGGCACACGAGAAGGCTCCGGGCTTGTTGATACAGATGCTCTGGTGAAGGCAAGGTGAAACTTCACACTCATCCACGTCCAAGTCACAGCGCGCTCCGAAGTAACCAAGAGGGCAAACGCAGAGGTACCTGAGCAAGAAGCCGTGATATGGGTCAGTCATTACAGCTCAGGAGCAAGATGAAATTCTGAGAAAGATAACACTTGATAAGGGTCTGTATGTTTCAAAACTACACAACTAGCATAGTGCATGACCTTTGAAGAAAAACATAATTATAGTATATAAAGAGAATGTTCCCACCAAGAGCTAAATAAACTGTGATAAATAATCTTGTGATCTTCCTTTACAGAACTTATGTAAAATTGTGTGTTGCTTAACTCTTTGATTGCTGATTAAATCAATAGTTTTGTTGATATTTTTTAAATGTTTGAGGACTTGTAGAGACTAGAAGAGAAGAGATCCAAAAGTGAATAGTCAGACATATAATATTGGTTGGTTTGGAGAACATTTATTCAATTAACCTTATTTAACCAGGGAGTGGGGAGTCTTGCTCTTTATTACAACAACGACACCTGATACATTCTGTTCATACAAAAATAAATGCAATATCAATGTTTACATCTAATCAGTTAATTACAATAGGCTTTCAATAGAGTAAAAATACAAAAAGATGTAATAATAATAAAATACCACACTGTGAAAGACTACGTTTATGTATAGTGCAGTATAAGGACATGAAAGGTAAAGTTAATTCAGTGTGTTGTACCGGTATTCATATGCATTCTGACACAGTATATACAAGAGATAAATAGAGGCTGGTATTGACATGGGTAATGTATCGTGAACAAATAAATAAAGTGTAGATTATTGAATCCCATATTACACATTTACCGCCATCATAGAGCAAGGCCATATATTATTTTGTACAGGTACGAGCAGTCGTCCAAGCCTAAGTGTGTGACCTCAAAAGAGTCAAGCTGACTATCCTCAATCTAAGCCTTGGCGGAGATAAGGCTGAGCTGCTGGGAGGACTCAGATGGACCGCTGGGCTTGTCGGGTTGGAGAGAGATGGAGAGATAGCAGCAGTCTCTGTAGAGGTGCTGGTGGTGGACAAAAAGGTTAGAGCACACCTGATGCAAACTCCCTGGACTGTGCGAGCAGGGGAGCAGCGAGAGAGCGTGGGGCCAGTTCACATGGGAGGCAAATCATGATGGTAGACAAAGTGGAGACAAACCATTTAGGACTCAAATTGGCCCAGGGACTTGGCTTACCCATCTGTCCGACCAAAGCCCTAGAAGCCCCCAGGCTCCCATTAAGCACACAGCAGAGTACAGCAGCAGTAAAGCCCAATCTAGATACATGATAGGTTCCTGCTGAATCCGCGCAAATGTCTTATAGGGAGCTCGACAGGCTTGAAAAAACTAGGATGCAGAAGAGGAACACTGTAACTATATAATGTTTTTTTCAAAAGAGCTTTAAAATGACAAATAAAGGTCACAGCAGGGAATCAATATAACAGCATGGACACAAACAGAATAAAAACTGATTTTACCTTAAAGGGTAAATATTATGTCAAATTTACTTGGGGGGCCGAATTTTGCCCACAGGCTTAGTGTTAACTTGGGCGCTGAGGAGCAAATTTCCTGACAAATTGTGTCGGCGCAATTGCTGACAGCGCAGGGCATGGAATTCTAAACAAGAGGTGTGATCGTGCCAAAATACAAGGTGGAGTGAAGAAAATTGAGGGCAGGGTGTATGCATTTTGTGAAAGGCCAGAACCGTAACAAATAAACTTCAGCACAATTGCACTGGAGTCGTGTTACTATCCCCATACGAACAAGATAATCATAATAAACAACTTTCAAGAGCATAAATAACTTAGGCTCTTAAAGCTCTTAGCTGGACACCTCCACCTCCAGTCTTGGTCTTTTTGGGAAACTGGATAAATCCCCACTGTCACCATCATATTCACCCAAAATTCTTGTCCCAGTTTATGTAAAACTGTCACAGGCTGACAGAACAACACGGTAAAACTTACGGCTTTAGCACTCGGCTCTGGAGCTGACCACAGTGCCCCCCAGACAAGGAAGTGTTCCACCGAGCATTCAGGTGTCCAGCTGTGTGTAAAGGTGCTGTGCTGAGCACAGAACGCAATGAAGTCCGTGCAGCACATCTTTATCTGTAAACTGTGCGCACTGGGTGACAACCATCACCGGTGGCTCAGAAGCCTGGCACCAAGACTAATGCGGGTCATCGCAGCAGTCTGGGGGTGTGGGCTTCAGGATCACCCGCTTCCGTGGCTCTGCTGCTACCCCCCCTCGTTTTTGGATCACAAGTCAAGTTCATAAAGAGAGATGTGTGCACGGATTGCGGTGCATTCTGTGCTCAGCGCCTCCGTGTTTTGGACCTGGTTTAGTCTTGGTTTAGTCTGGGTTTAGTCTAGGCACCGAGGGGGTTGAAGCAAGCTCTCTGTGTTGCGCAAAACAAATAAAGGTAATTACGTAAGTAGAAACAACGCTCTGAGACTGTATTTTAACTATATTATTCTATACATTTTTTTATTTTCAATTTTGGGATCAAATTGAAAAACGAAAAATCAAAACATTTTATTGGTCACTTTTTTCTTTGCCTGGATATGAAGCCATGACTCAAAAATCACACACATGAGGTGCTTTTGAATAGTCATTCATCATTGTCATTGGTTCAATCACTATCACCATATATGTACTGGCACCATCCTACTCCAGCCTCCATCCGCCAAGTCCAGCCTCTTTACAGCAGCATTAAGGTCATGAAGGTAGCAAAGGTGTGACCTGGAAACGCCTAGAAAGGGGGCTCCTGTTAACTCTAAGTCCAGGGGCAAAATACAGCCCATGAGCTTTATTCGTATTATAACAGTGTTCACTCCCAATTATCTTACTATAGACACTATATTTCTGTCTATAGCCTTCTTATCAGAGAGGCTGTCATGCAGATGGGGCCGCTGCTCAAAGAGAAGCCTCATGTTATATTGCAGTTCTGGCTCGGTATAGATAATGGGCTTTGTCTGCGCTGTCACACCTCAAACCAGCTCAGTTAGATCTCTGCATTATATTTATGACACAATGTGAACTGCTAACTGTACTGTTATCTGAGCCCACACTAGCTCGAAGGCTCCAATGGGAAATAAAATCAGTGATTTTGTTTTAATATATACCCGTCCATGAATAAATGTGTTTATTTTTAGTTTATTTAAAAAAAAAATCACATAGAGAAAGGGTTGGTTTTACAACAATCCATTTTACAAACTGCAATGGTTTCTCCTCATGTTTGTCCACACTGGACAAATATGTCACCGGTAGAGGTAAAGACACAGTCCTACGACTGTCCAAACTACATACTTATGTAAGTGGGTTAAAGAGACAATTCTTATGTGTAAAGATCACTGCAGACAGTTAACTGATCCACATCTGGGCCGCTCAGCTTTGAAAATAAAAGCGTATCTTCATTACATAAGTAACTACGGTACTATTTAAACATTTTGTGAAGCTGTTGTATCAAGGCCTGTTTTTCCAGTACAAATTACCTTCTCACAGTGATTTGAACAGCACATTATCAGTTGCCTCTGTTTTTAACCATATACTATGAGTCATCTAAATCGGGCAGATGTGAATTTGAACTAGGTATATGTGGTATCAGTACATACTAACTATGTACTGTAATTCTATACAATAAACTGAATGAAGACAAAATGTGCAACAGCTTGAGCACAATACTGAAAATAGAATCATTGTATACAATTATCTTCTGCTATTTCATCATATCACTGCCATAGCACTAGTTATAATAAACAATATTAGCACAATGAATGGCATGTTTAATCATATGAAGCGTACAACATGTAGAGAGCTAGCCTCATCCATACAGTGAGTGCTATTATAATCAAGAGTGTAATTTCAGACCACTCATCCTATTTTGGTTTTCCAACTGTCAAGAGGCAACAAAGCTTTTTCTCTCAATGGAGAGGACGCTGAATGAATTTCTATCTAATAAAACAAAACATTGTCTTAAAGGCGTAATGGACAATTTTTCGCCGATTTGAGAATTGAAGCGCATGCGCACTCCCCCCGTGCGGACCTACACAACAGCCTCGCAGCTAGACCTGCGTTTTTTTATTAGCGCGATGGATCGCACCGCATCTCTCGTCTCCTGTAGAGTTCCGTCTCTTCTGAGCCAGCTCGAACTGTCTTTCTCTGTCTTAATTTTGTCCTGTACACTGAGGGAACTATATTATTATAGATCCATGCGCTTAGACACGGGGAAACGTGCTGCTCTCATGGGGGCGAGCCGACGAGGCTGCAGGTGAGCAGTAGGTGCGTTCTATGATTGATACGTGGCAGGACTAATTGGCAGTCCACGCCACGAGGAAATGAGACTCAGATTTGGGCCAAAAAAAATCGTCCATTACGCCTTTAATGTGATTGACTGAAATAAAACCTTATGTCCATTTTTGTTTAAATCAAAATTTCTACTAGCTATATACAGTACCTACTATTTGAATTCAGAAAGCCAAATCATTTTAACCTGAAAACTTGTCCAGTTGACAATATGAGCTTTATCAGTGTTATAACGTTGTTCACTCCAAATTATCTTGTATTTTGAGTGATCCATGCATATTTAATAAATCCTGTATTGTCCTTCAATCAAGTGCTCCGAAAATGTCTGTTTTCACCTACCCCCCATCTATGCCCACCCCAGGTAATACAGGTCGGGTTCAAAAGGTAACAAAGCCACAATGAAGAGGAAGTCAGTGGACCTGTTTCTAATAGTAAGGTGTTACAGATCAATAACTTCAGTTTACGGTAAAGAAAATGTTAAATAATGATCTACATATGTTATACTTTATTGCCGTGGCTGCAGAGCCGCAGCGTGGTCAAATAGCCCAGCAGGTTCAGGAACCGCGGCACTGTCATATAGCCTCATGGCTAACCCTAACCCTAACCTTAACCCTAACCCTGACCCTGACCCTAACCTTAACCCGGCGTGGTCTAAAACGGTGCGGTCAAATAGCGCAGCAGTTTCAGGCGCCGCGGCTCTGTAGACACTCCCTTAGTTTAATACTATTACTTGGGGGGGAAAAGTGAGCGTTAGCTCACTAACTCGCAAATTGGTGATTTTAGTTGCATAATGTTAAAAAAAAGTAATCTAGAATTAGTTTAATCTTCATTTGACATTATACTTATACGCCACATAGAGACATACAAAATATTAAAAGTTTTTATACTCACATGTTTTCAAGGTCTTGACAGGTTGCATGATTTTGACAAGGGTTGGACGCACACTCATTGATGTCTTGTTCACACTGAAGGCCATAGAATCCCATTGTACATTCACATCTGTAGAAATATATTTTTTTTATATATTTTGCCCAATACACAAATGTTCTCCTGTCTCAAAACACCTTTTAAATAGAAATGGTAAAAATCAATGGCTCCCTAATTACACTAATTTCACATTTGATTTTGTCTAATTGCCAACAGCATCTTAGGTTGATTAGCAAAACCTTAAGCCTCAAATGTGTATTCTATGACAAGGGCAATTAGAGTCTGACAGATTTCCTTGAGAGTGTTAACAATTTGACCCCATTTAGATCAGAAACGGCAAAGTACAAAATCCATTCAAATACATTTTGTAATCGTGCACTAATGAAAAAAATCAAGCAGCTCCAGGTTATCCATAAAACATGACTGTTATTGCTCACAGCAATAAACACTGTTGGTGCAACTCAACTTTTGGAGTAATTTTAGACACTGTTCAAAATCTTAGGTCTTTTTTAAATTACAATGTGCTACCCAATAGACACCCAATAGTGCACGGTTTCTTGCAAACTTGTCATTCCGCCACCTTTTTATGACATCAAACATTTTTACAGATGATATTTTGCCTTTACCTGTAACTGCTGACCCCGTCCACACAGCGACCTCGGTTGTGGCACGGGTTTGAGGTGCACTCATTGGTGTCAATTTCACACCAACTTCCTTCAAATCCTGCAAAGATAGAAGAGATGGTCATGGATCAACAAGCCCCGGCGCTGCCTGCAAAAACGTCAGGTCCAATGATAACAAAAGGCCCAGGTGAATGCCATTTTAATGGAACTAGTAGCCCCTGTAGCATATCTCATCTTCCAGCTCGGAGCCCTCACTGTTTCCCCATTGAGACTGTGTAAGTCTAATAATACTTTAGCGCTGCAGACATATTGGTGTGAGGGTTTGTGGTTTGGGCTTTGGGAGGTGAGCACGTGCAGGTATAGTAGGACATCTAGTTAAGTTGGAGTAAGCAGGGGGAGGGTTAAAGCCCATGAGGGGTGTCGGGCCGGTTCATTAGGGGGTTGAGGGCAGCGATGGCTAAGCAGATCAGCCTGAATGTTTTTTGTATTCAGTTGAGAGCAGCAGCACGGGACACAGTAATGGTCTGCCTCTGGAGTCGTCCCCCTAGTTACACCTACATGTTTCTCAACCGACATTTTGTCTGCTGAGGGAGAGGCCGGAGTAGTTTGAAAATGCAAATACTGATGAATTCATTTGATGAGCATATGTTAAAAGTAACTTAAAAGGACATACCAGTACTTTGATTTGGTTTGACTTCTTGTTTTAACTAATTCATTTAACTTTGTATCTGTCTGGAGTGGACCGATAGTTTTGACAGAATATAGATTCTTGCGCAATCACATATTGATTGATGTAATATTTACCCATAAGGTCCTTTGTGGCACAACCCCCATCATTTATGCAATCTTGGGACAGGCACAAGACAGAATTTGATTTGTAACCCATTGTCTAACTCCAGATATTGTCATTGCGTATTGAACAATGTCTTGGTGAGGTTATTCATGGTACAAATATTTAACAAGTTTACAAAATATTATATTATAATACATTTTAATTTAGTGGTTATTTATTGATTAGAACAAATCATTTTGAGGCTTTTTCTGAATCTAGGTGAAGTGACATGCCACCAGCGTTCTGTTGGGGGGGTGTTTTGGGATGAGTGAGAGAGGGGAAATCCTCAGGACCACAGAGCACTGAGCATCTGGTGAATTATGGGACAACGCAGGTTTCCCCAGCCGGCCTGTCACTCACAGCAATGGTAGAGCACCTCAGGGACTATTTCGAATGTCACCGCAACGTAATGCATCTTGTGGCACTAAGCAGTGACTGGAGGCTGTTCCCTGACAGAGTACAGAGGGATACCTCAGGCAGGTGCAGTCCCTCCATCATTGGCTCCAGCTGCAGTGTGTGATCACAGCTCCTGCCAGTTAATGTCTCCATGGAAAAGAAATTGTGGGTAATCCCTGGTGGATGCACAGCTAACTTTGATAGACATTTCAATTGAAAGATGACTGATGTCTTCATTTTAAGAAGGAGAATTTAGTTTGGACCACGATATTTCTGTCTATAGCCTTCTTATCAGAGAGGCTGTCATGCAGATGGGGCCGCTGCTCAAAGAGAAGCCTCATGTTATATTGCAGTTCTGGCTCGGTATAGATAATGGGCTTTGTCTGCGCTGTCACACCTCAAACCAGCTCAGTTAGATCTCTGCATTATATTTATGACACAATGTGAACTGCTAACTGTACTGTTATCTGAGCCCACACTAGCTCGAAGGCTCCAATGGGAAATAAAATCAGTGACATTTTTTACTATATACCTGTCCATGAATAAATGTGTTTTTATTTAATAAAATCACATAGAGAAAGGGTTGGTTTTACAACAATCCATTTTACACACTACAATGGTTTCTCCTCATGTTTGTCCACACTGGACAAATATGTCACCGGTAGACACAGTCCTAAGAGACAATTCTTATGTGTAAAGATCACTGCAGACCGTTCACTGATCCACATCTGGGCCACTCAGCTTTGAAAATAAAAGTGTATCTTCATTACATAAGTAACTACTATTTAAACATTTTGTGAAGGCCTGTTTTTCCAGTACAAATTACCTTCTCACAGTGACTTGAACAGCACATTATCAGTTGCCTCTGTTTTTTACCATATAATATGAGTCATCTAAGTCGGGCAGATGTGAATTTGAACTAGGTATATGTGGTATCAGTACATACTAACTATGTACTGTAATTCTATACAATAAACTGAATGAAGACAAATGTGCAACAGCTTGAGCACAGGTGTTTTTTTGACACCTGCAAATGATTTCCTAAATACTGAAAATATAATCATTATATACAATTATCTTCTGCCATTTCATCATTGAGACCTCATAACCATAATATTTGCACAATGAATGGCATGTTTAATCATATGAAGCATAAAATGTAGAGAGCTAGCCTCATACATACAGTGCTATTATAATCAAGAGTGTAATTTCAGACCACTCATCCTATTTTGGTTTTCCAACTGTCAAGAGGCAACAAAGCTTTTCCTCTCAATGGAGAGGAATGCTGAATTTATGGTCAGGCCAGTTAGGAACAAAAATAAAAACCTACAGTTTCAGCTACGCTGCCCTTGGAGCAACTATGCTGGGGGAAGTATGGCAGCTTGAGCACTATCCTCTGCTTCTGACTACATATTCTATCAATCAATATTTAATATCCAATTTCACTTGCAATCTGTTCATTGTTTTTCCTTCTTCTTCTCCCACCTCCGGCGAGGAAGGAACAGGCACTTCGATGACCTGTGGATCCAGATGCTCCTCAAATGCCTGGAAAAACGGTCTCTACTCCATATGAACGTTTCTTCATCTGCCTCAAAGAACTGGTTCTCGTCCTGAGTGGTTCTAGCGCATCTGTCTGAGAGAGTCGGATCTCTCCTTCTCTGTGGAACTCCTCCAGGTTTATACTTTTTCCCAAAGACGTTTGGTAGTTTTTCCTGGCCGAGACGGAGGGTCTAAGGACAGGGGAGCTTGGGACGTTTGTCTAAGGACACGGGATGCTGGGACATTGCCAAGTCCCTATGAACATTGTTTAATCTGCTTTTTCACTGTTGAGGCAACTACAGTTGTGATTTTGGGCATTACGAAAATAAATTTAATTGAATGATTTTCTATCTAATAAAACAAAACATTGTCGTAATGTGATTGTCTGAAGCAACCTTATGCCCATTTCTGTTTAAATCAACATTTCTACTAGCCATATACAGTGCCTACCATCCAGAAACCGAAACCTTGTCCAGTTGACAATATATAACCACCTGAATAACATGGTTCTATCTTAACAAAGATATTACACATTCATTTAGAAATACATTTCACCGTTTGAAAAACACACTTTGACCATGATGTCCTGCACTACCCAGCTGAAGAAATCTGAATAAATTAGCACAGTTGTGTAAATGCCTGTTGCTGCTACAGGTTGCCTTGCCGTTGGCGTTTGCCTTCCTCACAGTGACACACTTTCACATGTGAAGAGAGCTTTGGTGGCTGTGCACAGTGAGTTTTGCCTCCCAGGCTACACACGGGGCGCCCTCAGCCATTTGATTGGTGGAGCTTGATGCGCCTCAATGTTGCCTGCCAGCCCTGCCAACAGCAGGAACAAAACAGGGCAGTTGAATCTGAAAGGCAAACTATACCATGGAGTTTACATTTAACTTATTGTCTTGTTTAACATTGTGTTCTGATCACTGGTATCCATATCACCCCACGTCTACTATTATTTATATCCTTAGATCCTGATTAAAATGGAAAAAAGATCAGGATCCTGTAATGGTAAGAATAACTTTTGACCCAGACTGACATATAAATAAACTGCTGTGGTTCAGAGGTAAATTATATAGTATAGTAATTTATCTGATTCTAAATAATAACTCACTTTTACATTGTGTTATTACTGACCCTACTGACCCCATGTGTGGACAAAAAAAAAAAAACTTTTACACTGCTTTGATAAACAATCACAGGCAGCACTGTCCTTGGAGTGAACGGATCTTCAGTATTTTGACCTGCAGCAGTAAATACAAGGGTTAAACGTTATAATAATGTTTAGAAAAGCTATACCTCTGAAACCTCTGTGCACACTGGTGCTTTCTTCTTTCTTGTGAATGCAATTGTTGTTCAGGACACAAACTAGAAGTCTCAAAGCAAAAACTGCAGAAAAAAAATGCCCTTTTGCCCTCAGCAATGGAATATCAGTAGCGTGCCGAGACCTCCACTCACAGAGGGAGTCGCGTTTTATGCCGGGGCCTGCTACACTTGCTACATTTCAATATTACCCCTGCGTCTACAGACTGCCATCACATTTATAGAATATTTCCTAATACTACTCCTACAAATGTCACAGTGGATTACATGCAAGGGAAATTTGCTTAACATGCAGCAAGTCAGAAGGCCTTCCAAGTTATGTGCCTTTACATCATGAGGAAATCAGATTATTCACCTTCACTAAAGTTTTTTAACCTTAGACCAGCCGTTATCCTAGTCATAGCAGGATATATTGTGTTTCCAGGAGGCCAGTATAGCTAGAAAAAAAGAAAAAAAACACCACTAACCCCCTTTTGCGGACATGCTTTTAATTTAAGGTTAAAGTAGACGATTGTGTCAGGATTGGCATCTAGTTAAAAATGCATATCATATCTTTATTCAAATGTCTTAATGCTAGAAATGTTTTTACAATGGGAACTTCAGAAGAGATAATACTAATAATAATATTCTGGATACATTCTGTTAAAGCTATGTCTGAAGAGTTGACGCTGTATTGACTTGTCTTTTGCTTCTTAAATATAATATGTTGCTGTATTCAGGGCTTCTAATTGGTATTTACCAACTATAATTTGCCAAACCATAAATCATCATCTTTTACATCTATAATTGAGAATTATTACTTGAATGAGCTCATTGGGATTTGCTTCAAACCTGTCTTTTCAAGCTCATACAATCCGTATGCCTCTTAAAGATGATCTAAGTGTGTGTCAGTGCACTAGTTGGCACAGCCTTTTGGTCGCTCATTAACCAACTGTTTGGTAGGACACAGTCTCAATCTTGTGGAAGGTGAAGGCCAGCGTAGCATGGCATGCAAATATCAGGTTTGTACTCCATGGCTCAGAATATCCCCAGAGGTGTTCCTAGACAGATGGAAACCAAATGGGTTCTGCATGTGAAGAGACCACACAATGCTTGGGAATTAATTCACTATATGACATACGTATCATAATTCTTCAGCTCATGCAGCGTACTTGAGGCAAACTATATGTCACTTTTAAATGCCTCTATTTAAATCATGGGAATGTGCCAATGGTCCATCATAGTCACAATGAAAAAGGTTACAATGCCATAAGCTTTTTTTTTTTTTTTTTACAGTTTTTCTATATCTAAATTGGCTCTGGCTGTAAATGCACAGTTTTATCTGGGAGAACCAGAGGTCCAGAAGTCAATAGCCAGCAATAAATTAACCAGCAAATGTTTTTAATTTGATATCACAAAATGTAAAAACACATGTATGGATAAAATTTACTTCCAGTGTTGTTTACCTACCTGATATTGCACCGTATTTATTAGAGGTGAGAAACATATAAGATAAGATATTCCTTTATTGTCCCACATGGGGAAATTTGGGAATTAGATTTTTTGAAATAAAAAATCAAATAAAAAAATTGAAATTAAAAAATGCATATCACAATTGTTGTTTTGGAGATGTCCATCCATCCATCCATCTTCTTCCGTTTATCCGGGGCCGGGTCGCGGGGGCAGGGATACCCAGACACTTCCTCCAACTCCTTCGGGGGGATCCCGAGGCGTTCCCAGGCCAGCCGAGAGACATTGTCCCTACAGCGTGTCCTGGGTCTTCCACAGGGCCTCTTCCCGGTGGGACATGCCCAAAACACCTCCCCCATCCGGAACAGATGCCCGAGCCACCTCAGCTGGCTCCTCTCAACGTGGAGGAGCAGCGGCTCTACTCCGAGCTCCTCCTGTGTGACTGCGCCCTCACCCTATCTCTAAGGGAGCGCCCAGCCACCCGGCGGAGGAAACTCATTTCGACCGCTTGTATCTGCGATCTTGTTCTTTCGGTCACTACCCAAAGCTCATGACCATAGGGGAGGGTAAGAACGTAGACCGACTTGTAAATCGAGAGCTTTGCCTTTCGGCTCAGCTCCCTCTTCACCACAACGGTCCGATGCAGCGACTGCATCACTGCAGCCGCTGCACTGATCCGCCTGTCGATCTCACGCTCCATCCTTCCCTCACTCGTGAACAAGACCCAGAGATACTTGAACTCCTCCACTTGGCACAAGGACTCCCCACCCACCTGGAGAGGGCTTTGGAGATGTACCCACTTAAAATACTGATCATCTGGATAAAGTTAATCCAAAAAATCCCCCGCCAATATCAAGATATTCATGTTTGTCAATATCGCCCTTCCCTAGTGTTTACTGGATGTGGATCTTTTTTTGAAAATTCTAAACATTCGAAAATAGGTTTAAACAACAGTTAATATTGCCCAAACTACACTCCAAGGACACTGCAGCATATGGGCCGAGAATCGTCTGTAACTTCCTCTGTAAATTGCGCTGAACGATGCAGTGCATGTTTGTTTCATCTGTTGTGGTTGTCGGCCAGTGACCCTCACCCCAACCTTTACTCTAGCTCTCCTGTTTCCAGGCTGCTCCTCTATCAGCTCTGGCACTCCCCGCTGCGGCGCGCTCATTAAGGGGAAAGTGGAACATCTGTGCTGGTCAAGGGAAGATGACTTAGGCCTCCTGGTCAGAGTCTCAGCGGAGAACAAAAACTCCCCACAAGAGCTACAGTAATCAGGTAGACTGTAGAAATGTCTTTACATTTTTACTTGAAGAAGATTCTTTCAACCTGGTTTCGTTCTAGCTCGCAGGTCTCACATTAAACCTTTGTAGACAAAACGCACTTCCATTGTGACTGGGATTTACAAAGCCCTTTAAAACAGCTCCCACCAGGCACCTGCTAATAGCTCCTTTTTAGCTCCTATTGAACTAATAGTGAAGATGCTACATCACCTTTTTGTGAGAGTGACACAGTGAAGTGTCCCGGGCAAACAAGAAGGCATACTCTGCATATTAAGGCTTCGAATACAGCAGGGGTACTTTTTCATTTTTTGAGTAAATGAAGATAAAATAATTCTTCCTTTCAAAAAAAAAAAATATTATTTTTAAGTTTAAAACAAACAAATATAATAATGAGATAAGATGTAATTTATATTGTATCAACCCATAGTATGATTTTACTTTTGCAAAATATGATAATAATACTATTACATATACCGTCTGTAATCATAAATGTCAACCATATGGAACTAGTTTTGCTATGATATCCCCGTCTTTCAAGCATTTTGGCAATCAAGGTTTAGCTTCCTACATGAATTAAAAGCATGTTGCATGACTACAAGTGTATAAACTATTATTCCTTGCTTTATCAGTACTGAGCTTTGTGTCTGCCCCAGGCTTCACTGACGTAAAAACTCTATGGCTCCATCTGAGAGTAGACTGGAGGGATATTCAGACACCCAACTGTTTACATTTTCTACTTCTATAGTAATAATGTTTTTTCCAGTGTTATGGTAAAGCATCCGTGCTTTACCATAACAAGGACAACACGTTGAATAACTAATTTGCGTGGTAAATACTGGTAAATCAATTGCTTCTGAATCTTTATCGAGTTAACCTTGATAATGTTTACAATGAGGTGTCTGTCCTCTGTGTGTGGGATGAGATTTGCTTATGGCCGTAAATCTGGCAAAGACAAGCAGACAAATTCTAATTTAATTAGATCTGGGAATATTGAGGCCTACACAATTTCCTTGACAAATAACCTACCCTATATGGCAAATTACAAGTTTGTGCACTGGGATCGAGCCAGGGGTTTTATAACAGTTGTGTTTGTTGAGTAGTAGTTCTGTAGGATGGCATCATGGTGAATAATAATAGTGTGAGTTACAATGCTTGTATGAAGTGAAAAAGAACAAGCCCACGCAAAGCTCTTGGTGTAATGTATGCAGCCAGCACCTAATTTCTTATTCCTCTCCAAGGAAGCCTTCTGAAACCAACCCAGTCGCTCTATTTATATCTGGCAACATCTTTTCATCTCTGCGCTGATAGAACCATTAGGTGAAGCTTGCTCCTATACCATCTTAAGCCCTTCACTTATGCACTTAACAAAGGCACAATGATTCAGAATGATCTTTTGAGAATATAAATTCATGTTCATAGGACACTCATTCTTCGTACAATCAGCGTGCAAGAACATGGACAGATTGCACCATTAAATATCAGCACTTCTTATCAAAGGCATAAGAATCTCTAGTTCTAATTTGTCCCTCTATGACACTGCCATGAAACCAGACCAATCATAAGGAGATGGAACAACCAAACAAGGAATGAAGTTTAACAATGCATTATTAGTGGATCCAAATTACTGAGTCAACTAAGGAATAAGTAAATGATAGAAATACATATTAACATCATCATTATGTATTAACTACCATATTTAATGTATACTCTGATGACATGCCAAATTAATTCACTTCTGATAAATAGCTGATTTTAATCTTGGCCTTGGCCTAGTTTTACAATTAATATTATCTATAAATAACTGGCAAGTACAAAGGAACTTTCCACAGACACAGTATGCAGCACAATTAGAAGCTACAAATGAAAATAGGATCATTACAGTGTGTCTTTCTCCATTTGCATATTGTGTGTAAAATTTAGTGTAAAATTGAGTGTAAATTCCACTTTTTTGAGAAGTTAGATTTTCTACCCTGCATATTCCTCTAACTGCAGTGATATCAACCAATCACACATTTCAAGATGGATTTTACCACATGGCAGTTTGAGAGATTCAAGGTGCCATTTATTTCTGACAAATGTGTGACATATGCTGATTTGTTGTTAGCATGATATTGTAGGAAAAATACTTTTTTTTCCTGTGATATGGGACATATTTCTTAAGTAAAAAAGGGGGAAAGGATACAGTTGTGCTAAGACAAATTTAGAACTACAACATGAACCTGAAATACTAATAAATTATCAAATAAAAAATTGGCGCTTTTTTTTTTTTTTAACACCAAGACATAGAACACATCCTGAAATACAATCAAGTGATTTTAAAAGTACATTATATCAGTGTACAATTGGGTAATGAACAGCTATATATAACAATTGTATTAACAAATAATATTCAACATATTGCTATAAATGATCAATTTTAATTGTAAAAATATGTATGGTCGGTATGCTCATTAGATAAAGCATGAGGACAGTAATACAATATCTACATTTCCACCATTCATGATTATTTATACATTAATCCCAAAGCAAGTTTGAAGAAACACAGCAGAGATATCTCACAAAATGTTAAAATGCAAAGCCCGTTCAAAAAAACAATATGGTAAAGGTTGAATCATGATCTAAAAGTGTGCTGTGTCCGCTGTGCAGTAGTGTAGGTGCGCTCACTCACCGGCTGGGCAGATGCACGTGGCTGTTCCATCGGAGCGTGTCAGGCAGGTGGAGCGATGCTGGCAGGGGTTGTGCAGGGGGTCGCAGGGGTCGTAGGGCTGGCTGCACACGCGCCCACTATAGAAGGGGGGACAGGTGCAGTGGAACTCCCCAGGTACATCTGACTCCTGACACCGCGCTCCGTTCAGACAGGGGGCCGACTCGCACTCGTTCACATTCATCGCACAGTCCGCACCTGTCCACCCGGGCCCGCACGTACACCTCGGAGAGACAACAGAGCAGAGGTGTGCATTCAAAACAGTCCATGATAAACACCTTTTCTGCAAATAATTGTAATCATCATATGTATCATTGGTTCAAAGAGATCAGAGAATAAATAATGAAAAATAATCAAGGTTTAAAGTTGTTTTTTCAAGGCTTTACAGTCAAAACTAAGATTTGCTAGATACATAATGCCATTTAAAACCTGTTTGCATTTTCAGGAGAAGAAAATAGCAATATAAAACAAGGATACATTGGTGCTTTCAATGGTTACTTATGCAGTTCTGCAAAACATATTTGCACAATAATGAGGCTGAAGTTTCAAACTTAAGTTTACAACATGCACATTATTTATTTGAGTATGAATTCATTTATACAATCCTCCTTGCATGCGTCTTTGTAGTTGTGCATAGTAAATTATTATCCATCAAAGTAGAATGCATCTTATCTACTACAGGAACAAAACACAAAAACAAAACCAACAATCTCTGTCTGTCATTCAGATCTTCTGTCATTTCTGTCAAAAAATAAAAACACACAAACATCAAGCATACTTCAAACCACATTTGTCATACCAACCACGGCCAGCCACTTTCTATACCTTGACAACTAGCATTACATTTGAGCCATTTCAAGCATTTTAGGCAATTCTGTGAATAATTTGTTTACACAATTTCCTCTGATAGACTAAGCCATTACACTGACTTACAAATCCACAGTGTTTGAGGCGCCCTGGTCCCCTCCGGCTTCTTACTACCAGACAGTGCAGGGGATTTTGCAGGTTAATTGCACCAGTGGCCAGAGCAGCCTTTAATTCTGGACAGCTGAATGTAGGACACGGGAGGTTAGAGCACTGAGTGGGATTAAATGGAAATGTATGCCTTGTAAGAGACAGACCAGGAGAGCAAATTGTTCTGGGAATCCTTGTGTGTGTGAGAGAAGGGCTATATGTGAAGTGTGCTCTCTTAAGGCAGCTGAATATTCCACTTGGTGGCAGTGAGCACCCGAGCACGGCCAACCAATCCACCGCACCCCCCGCCCAGTCTCAATCCTCCCCCCCGTTTTTCCACCTGAAGCAGTTTTACGTGTGTCCCCAGCGAGAGGAGCATTAGCTGCTGCAGATAGCATCTACGCCGATGAGTCGCAGATCCCCGGAAACCTTTTCATGCTGTGAGCCATTGATTGACTCATTTGTTTTACCTGCCATCTGCAATTCATTATCTCTGCTGCCACTGAAAGGACATTTTGCCACATATCACGTAGGACCACACTCCTGCCCATAGAACAAGCAGCTGCAGAATATGAGAAAAGCATGTGGTATTCAATAACTGTGTGGAAGATTAAAATTATTGTAATGATAATGTCAATTTTGTATATTTGTTTTGAACACATTAGTAAGGAAAAAAGGAAAAACAATTTAAACCTTTAGTCATACTTTTTAGATTATAACTTTGGCAATTAGGGCTGTAGCTGACAGAGAAATTCTTGGACAAAAGAAGCGTGACGTTGGCAAAAGCTCTCAAAAATGTTAGGATGTTGCACAAAAACTAAACTTCTATACAGAGAATTATGATAAGTAAGAGTAAATAATAGTCTATAAATGTATGATATGCAGTGGCAGTTCTTGGTTGAATTACAAAATCATAATCTTATCTTAGCTCATATTCAGTGTCATTTTTGAGTTGTACCATGAGATTATGAGGGAAATGCGCAGCCAGGTTGATTAAGCAGCAGCAGTTTACACACAACTTGGGTCAGCCCGGAGAAGAGGAGCTGGGACAGGGCCCATAATATACTACAGGGTACAGTCAATGTGCTGCATGACAGGGCTGATGAAGTGTGACATCTGGAAGGTGCATCTCACACACCTGATGAAGTCTCCTTCTCCTGTCGCAGTTGCCCAGCTTGCCCACCCCAAAAATCACCTCTGCTGATAAGGGATGTTTGTTGTTTATACATTTAGCAAATCCAATAACCATATAGTTTTTTCCTTCCTACAACATGCATTGATTGTGTGATGCCCCTGATTCAAACTCACTTGTACCCGTTGAGCCGATCTGTGCAGGTGCCGTTGTTTTTGCACGGCTGCGATAAACATTCATCAGTTTCTTGTTGGCAGTACTCCCCTTCCCAGCCGGAGTGGCAGGCACACTCATAAGTCTGTGAATACAAAAACAGGACGATCGGGTTAACACCGAAATAAAAAGGCACCTTACACCTGCACTTGTCTCAGTGTTGTAAAATAACTGTTTACTGCTCTAATGGGGCTACGGCAGTAATTAAGTGCCAGTGTTAATTAAGCAGTGATACAGTCTGGAAAGGGATAAGGCCATATTATTTATGACCTTTTAGATTTACTGCAGATTCTACATTGCTTACTACTATTCATTTTGCTTACTACATAACCAGTTATGTTAAAGTGCTCACAGAAAAGTTACAGCCATTAACATGCCTTACTGCCAATGCTGTGAGTCAAAAGGATCCTAAAATGTGCTTGTGTAAATGTACTGTAACTTCAAGATAAATAAAAAATAATCCATCCCAAAATAAATACAATCAAATTAAACAGTGTTAGGCTATAACTGACTAAAGAAAATCTTAGTAGACTAAAAAGACATGCTCTGTGTAAATTCAACTGTCCAGTAATCGATCGACTACATAACAAAAGGACTAATTACAAAATACTGATACTACAACAAAAGCAGCAACTACCGTACTCACAATGTCTGAAAACACTGTTCTGCCACTGCTTTAACCCGTAATACTTTTTTGTCCTTTAACCTTAATAATTAATAATAATAATTTTCTAAACATATTAATTAACCACTTTTATTTGTTGGCCTGTTAGCTAGCATCAGGCAATGCACTATAACCATGTAGAACATATGATTTATGAATATATAAATGACAAAATATCTACATTTTCATACTACTGCCAATCAATTACAATAATCACAATCACTACTATAACTACCCACTTTTCCACATTTGCATTCAATATTGTATTATAGTATAACAAAGAACATATAATCCTTTCTCCTTGAGTCGTTTTCATATGGCGAGGACCACTCCATGATTATTCCATCGATGCCATGTAGTGCACATTATTGCAAATAATCCTGTGGCACCAGATGAACGACTTGTTGTCTGTAGACCGTATAATTTACATGACTCTGCATACAAGATGAAGAGAGTCTCATAGGGTTTTTCGGACTTCCTTTCAGCCAACTTCCTGTCTAAAGGTCCTGGGTGTGTCTGGTTGAATGCATACTAATCTATGTTTTATACACTGGGGGGAGAGCTGTTAAACTTTGTCTGATGTAATTTGTGCTACAGTGGAGGTGGTGGGAGAAAATGGCATCATCTGGTGATAAATTAGATACCTCCAGGAGACTGCGATTCCTTACCCCTGGCAATAGGACATAATCTCATTTTTGCTGCTAAGTCACCTTCAGGGACCACACTCTGAAATAAGTGAAAGCTTGGTGGAATAGTGTGTAAGGATGGGAAGGATGGCACTGTAAACAATAACTGAAGGAGAAAATGTCTATATATTTGGAATAATGGGTTGGTAAAACAATAGAAAAAAACAGATACGGTTATGAAGAAGTATATTGAGAAGAATTATATAAAAATAAACTATATTATGTATATATAACTCTATATAAGTCATAGGGTTTTACTACATAGATTATTTTTCCTCATCTTCTTAAACAAAATCTACGCAAAAAAATATGTTATGTTTGCATTTCATAAGCACAGACATTCTCAAGAAATTACTTATTGAAGCACACTTGAAAATCCTAAACAAATATAGTAGAAATGGCAAACAAATCAGAAGCTGAAATACTGCAAATGAAGTAGCTTATTATGATATTTCAAAATGTACAGAACTACAACATATTCAGCCTTTTAACAAGAATCACAAAGCACCAAAATAAATTCTATGAAGTACATTTAGTTTGTACTGTAGATGTCCGCTCCCCTAGATCATTGCTGTGACATTTGGATAATTAGATACATGCATTGACATATACATCTTTATATTGTTTTGATATATGGTGTCATTTTTACCTCTGAAACAAAGTCACCTTGGCATTTTACAGTAATTAAACAACAGCAATATTGCATTAGCCTCCTACTGTACCGTCCAAGGGTACAGGATTATTCTAAACCTATACCATATACACTATAGGGCTGCGTTGTACAGCAAAAGTTATCCGTCTTTGTCAGAGTGGGGCGAAGAAATCCCCAAACTTTATCTATGTCACATCTGTTTTAGCGCTGCAATCTGTTAGCACATAAGCAGCTGTTGGAAAAAGGCCCCTGGTACTCATTGCACAGTTTGCGAGCAGTGTGCATTTCCCCAGGCCTTTCTGCAGCTGAAACAGATCAATGTTATTGGCTGAAAAAAAGACTTGGAATAAATATAGCCTGGGTTAAAAAAAGGTATATAATTTAGCTCAAAGTGTTTTGCTGGTAGCCTATAAGAAACTGAGCAATAAAGCCAACACATCACGGAAAAAGGCTTGCAGGAAAAAAATAATGGTCAATTTAATTTATTTTTTTCCAGTGGTGACGGACCAAGAAATCATCCATTATCGGCATCTGTAAGACATATCTAAAGCCACATGTGGCTACTTCCAATAATGCTGCTTCAAGTATGGATAGATTTACTTATATTTCAATGAAAGCGATATCATAACATGTTACTGTTGTGTCACTGTTACACAGCTCACTAGTTACTCTATTGAGCAATTTCATTTAGAGTTAAAAGGTACGACATAGGGTAGTGCAATCAATCAAATTTTAACCGAGATTATGTCATTTGTAGTTGTCATTGATATGCTTGTGTCTAACTGTAAAGTAATTATTGTAACAGGTCTACTTGGGTCATTTTATTTGAGCGCTCTAAAGCCAATGCTCTGCTCCAAACCGCATGCTTTTACAGACAACAGTTCAGACTTGAATTTGACTATTTTTGTGTTATTTATCATTATTAATGTACTGATTCTTCTGGCAGTAATCTCTACAATGAGGTGAAAAAAACAACAACAACAACAACAACAACAACAACAACAACAGTTTCAGAAGAACATACCAGGTGAAGGTCCCTACACACTGAGTTCCTACTGCACGAATGGTTCACACAGTCGTCGATGTCCAGCTCACATCGGGGTCCAGCGTACCCGGGGTTGCAGAGACAGTAAAATCCATCCACCACTGCAAAGACACGAGTTGAGGGACAGTTACAACACCTTGCATCATAAATTCACCACATATTTCTCAGTAGGTCTTTGATAATGTACAGGATCCCCACAAAGGTAAATGCTGATTATAAACATCAGACGCCTATCCACCCACTGTGACTTCATCTTTTAATGGATACAGTCATTAAAACATACGTCTCTTTTGTATTAGTCAATCCATTTGCGGCTAAATCTATGTGACAGGTGGCCTCCCTCTCCATCACCCTGACAGACGCTCTAAACAGCCCTAAATGAACTGTCTGCTGCAGTCATTCACCCGCCTCCTTTTTTCTATTTATACCTTATCCAACTCCTATTCAGAGAAAACTGGAATACCCAAAATAGGGCTGAATCCTTTGTTTTCACACAGACAGACGTACTAGAAAAAGGGACTTGAAACATTAAGATAACAAGACATACAAAAGCGTTGCACAGGAAAGTTACATCACAGCTGGCTTATGGTGAAACAATGCAGGGGAATCGGACAAAAAATGACATTATGAGATATCAAATAGAATTTTGTTTTCTGTAGTTTACTGACACAAATGTAAGAAAAACAAAGTAGTATACATACATTAAAGTTTTCATACAAATTTCACATATTTGGACTTGACTTTGACATCTTTTAGGCGCAGATTGGACAATGTTGATGTTTCCAAGTTAAACCAAATATATTGAAAGAGCAAATTGACCAAAAACAAAAACAATATTTTTAGCCTCTCTCCCCTTAAATTAAAATGATAGCTCTTCAAAAATCAAATTTCCGATTCTTGTTTTAGCACAAGACAGAGTGTAAATTGTTCACAAATAAATATCAAATTAGTGTCATGACATTATCGTAAATCAAATGTTTGGTCCTATTAAAATCCTTTGCTTCAAAAAACAAACAAACAAAAAACAAGGGGGGGCATACTTTTTCAACCATTTCCAGAAAATATTTCACTCATTTAATTCTCCACATTTATTATTTTCCATATCACTGTATTACAAGAGGGAAGCATATCCGTCCCAAACACAACTGTGTACCGGCCAGCAGAGGTAATTGCGGTTCTTACAGGAGTGAATTTATTACTTCCACGGTCAGGATCCAGGATTCTTCATTATCCCAAAGATTTACCACGTAATCTATGCTGTCACTCTGTCTTGGTGCATGTTCTTGCTATTACTCTCATTAAATGCTTTAGGTCCGGGGTGGCAGTAGCATTACTCATCTCGGTCGCTGAGGCTACGCAGGGCTCTCCCATTGGGCTAACAGGCTGCTAGTGCTGCTGCGTAAAAGGCCAAAAGGTCCTCCAGGCCTGGCTCACTAACCCAGGGTGAACAGGCTGTTTTTGAGATTATTTTAAACAGCTGGCCACTCTGCAATGATAACACTCACTGAAGGATCGACGATTTGAGTAGCATTTCAGAATAAATGCTCATCAGAATGTTCAAAATTCTGATATGGTGGGAAATGGAGGCAAAATGAAGTAGATCATAATATAATCTCAGTGATGGCCAGGAATCAGATCTGATCAAGTAGCTATTTAGATTTTACAGAATAGAAATGTGGGTTAGTTTGCTTTTCTATTACAAAGCATGGAAGAAATACTATTTTCTAGCCACAAAATTATAGCTTCACAAAAATGATGGTAAAGTATGTAAGTATATAAGTGGATAAAATGAAAACCTATTGAGGGCTCCACATTTCTGCAAGTACTGGACCAACTTAAAAATGCGAAGTGTCTCTCAAAATCTGCTATTAAATAATCAAATAACGTAAAATACAGTTGTCAATGTTTTCAAACACATGTCCTTGTTTTAAATGTTTCGAAAACCACCTTGATTTTTCATATTTTGTGATATTCTGGGGTTAATCCTAGTTTCTCTATTGAAATCCCATTGTGTTCCACTCTTCCTTTTTGCTTCACCTTTGCCCACTCAAATTATTTTAATTCATACAAATGCACATACAAGACGGTTGTTAATATATAAAATAAAACATATTTCCGGTAGCCATTGATTTTTAATTAAGGCCTAGCTTAAGTCTAATGCTGGTGATTGCTTTCATTTAAAATCATGTTTCAAGAGCATAAACCAGAGCATTAGAACTTGCATAACCAGCCTTAGCTTTTTAAATCTATAATCCAATATTCAAATTAGAACACCAATGTTACATTGCGTGATTGATTTAATTTTGCTGTGGTTTTAAGGAACTAATCAAGCCTACTCCAGCAGATAATGTCCCAGATCGTCCCATCACATGGAATAACTCCAGTCTCATAACACCATAATAACACTATTGCAGCTAATAAGCAGCAGTGGTGACCCAATTGAAAACTGCCAGCCCGAGTGTAAGTGAGCAAAACTAAATTTGACATATCCGTGGTGTGCGTTGGTGTGTGTGGGGATACTTTGCTGTACTGTCTCTGAATGGCTGTTATTAAGTGTGCTGCACAGATAGGCAGCGTCTTACCGTCATAGCAGAAACCGTGCAAACAGGGGCTGGAGCTGCATTCATCCACATTGATTTCACAGCGGGGGCCATCGAAGCCTCTGTGACAGCGACAGCGGAAACCCAAAGGGAAATGGTCCTGATCCAACTCCTCCACACACACAGCATCGTTCTCACAGGGATTACTGGCCTCACAGGGCAGGAACTCACAATTATGGCCTGGAGGGAGCCGAGGAAGGAAACACTCTTAGAACAAGCACAGCACTGAAAGTATGTGAAGAAAAACAGCAGCATTGTATACCTGCGGGTATAAAAGACTAAAGCCATATTGGTAGTTTTCTTGTACCTGGCCTTGTGATAAGACTACATGCTGTTACGACCCTGGTCTATAAAACAAAAACAACACTGATAGACTGTGAGGCCTCTAAAGTGTATCAAAAGACACTTTACTTTTACACTTGAACATTTACTGTGTACTTTCTGAGTACATTTTTATAACATGCTTTTACTGAGATTGATTTGAAATCGTTAAAATTTTTTGTGTGTGTAATTTCTGTCACAGCGGAAAACGGAAAGGTAAAAATGGCTGCAGAGCTTGGGCTGTCGCAGTTAAACAGTTTCCCTTGCGATCACTTTGTGTGCCTCAGCACCACGGTTTGCTGTATTTGTGGTGTGGCCCATAATAATGCATGTAAATTGAGTTTGTACGGTACTTAAATTTAGCAACAAAAAAACACAGCAGGCATAAAGTGACAGTATGCGTGTGTGCATTAATGGCCAATATTATGAAAAACACTAAAATTATTGATTATTATAACAAATATATGCATTTTGTTTTCAGCATACACGGAACCAATGCACAGCATGTGCTCATGCATTTACTACACTTTTATGGGTGGAGAAGGAGGATTATGGCAGATTGGAGTATTTTCGTTTTAGCTGAACTTTACGTGGACTGTATTTACTCACTAGATTTTAACCACGTCACATTTATTTGCAGTTTACGAGTTTACCTGGGCTGAGGAAGAGGAGGAGGATTACAGCCAAGTGTTGATCATCTGTTTTGACTTCACAGACTGTGACGTGGATGTACGGCTGTGTGTTTTTGGGTAGATATAAGGGCCAGTCTGGACCTTCAGTTCTTTATCATTAAGCTGATACAATGTGCTTTGTGAAGGCTTAAATTGAAACATTGTGCTGCTCACTCGAACACACCTGCGCTGTTTTCATCTGTGCTGTGTATTTGACTCATTGATGAGATTAATCTAAAGCCAATGCATCAAAAGTGTGCATCCAAAACTCCCGTCTGCTCGAGACTCCAGCCGAGTCTAATGGCAAAACAAAGTTTTCTAAAAAGGCAGATGGTGTAAAAACATGACA
This sequence comes from Eucyclogobius newberryi, assembly GCF_026437365.1. Classification (NCBI taxonomy): domain Eukaryota; kingdom Metazoa; phylum Chordata; class Actinopteri; order Gobiiformes; family Gobiidae; genus Eucyclogobius; species Eucyclogobius newberryi. The sequence continues at coordinate 14,229,268 of NW_027316500.1, read as the reverse complement.
ATAGTTCATCATTAAACAGTTAAATTATGTCAGGCATGTGTGCAAAACTTCATTAAAATGTAAAATGCGGTTACCGCGGTCGATTGAGCCCTTTTACAGTTTTTGTGATCTTAGCGTGGTATTTCAAATATGGCAGTTATTGTGAAAGCCTTATGCAGAGCCACAGTTATACAAGTATGTGTATAAGTGGACTATAGACTCAAAATACACCAGTAATATCTATACTTGATTTTTTTACTCTACCCAATTCAAGTTTGATTACGTATTCCTCTTACACACGCTCACATTGATAAGCACAAATGTTTAATATTTCAAGTCAAATTTACAGATATGCTTCTTTATGTTTAAGTAAGTATGTAACAAAATCAAGGAATTTGTCCAGGTCTATGGTAGAAAAGGTTTCAAAGGTAGTCATACACAAAAACAGCATCCAGATGACTACTATTTAAACCATAATCTATCAGATTAGTTTGCATTCAGATTGAAGTGAAGTTAATTCTGGTTTGAAAAGAACCATAAACCTGTGTAGCACTTTTCAAATGTTATGAATGCAGGAGCAGAAAATGGGCCCTTATCTTAATGGAATATTATGGTTTTAGTCAAGTGAATGAAAAGACACAATCACTCTTTATTAAGAACATACCGTAATCAAAGAGTATTTCATGACAGAAAACGTCAAATATGTGTTTGACAGTGACTGATTTTTACCTGGGCTCCTGGCAGTCATACTTATACCCAAGACAATTCCAAATAAACTTAATTGTAATACTTGTCATACTATAATGTTCATAATACATATTTTTGCCTTCACTAGAGTAATCTAAATGTATCAATGTCCAACCTCCAGTTAACTTCCCTGACAGACTGATAACCCCCAGTCAGAAAAACAGTGATGTGAGTAAAGACCTGATTATGTAACTGACAATATTTCAACATACAAATTGACTAAGTGACCGTCTGTATATTAAAAAGTTGCTGGGCCTGTCACTCTCAGTGGGAATCAACATCCCACAACACGGAGCCTCTGTCAACCATGCTCACTGTTTTTAAATGCCACTGGCTCTTTCGGCGCTGTGGAAGTTATTGTCATCAAGACTGTTATTGTCATAGCGGCAAACCTATTGTACAGCTCATGGGGGAATGGGCAGAGTACACCGGTGCAATAAGTAAAATTGTTAACAAAGGTCATAGACAAACTTAAGTCTTACTATGCAGTGTAACAGTTTAAATATTCAGCCACAACGGGTGCCAATTGGTTTGGGACTCCTAAAAGCTTTAGAGTTATGTTTTGCAATTTTGTATGTCTTTTGTACTAAAGAAACTGCAGAGTGCTGTCCAAATCCCAAATAACATATTCAAAGTACATTTTTAAATAACCAGTTATATCCTGACCATCTGTTGGGTCACTTCAATGTAGACCACACCCCTAGCTTACCAGTACGTATAAAATGGATTGGATTGGATACGGGAAACAGCTTAAGTATTCTAGACAGAGCTCCGTATTTTTATATGCATTTGTATATGTAATACGTATGGATATTAATCTTCATCAAACTAATTCTGTAGCCTCTTCTATACAGCAGCAAGAATGTATTAATTTAAGGCGTAATGGACGATTTTTTGCCGATTTGAGAACTCAAGCGGAAGTGAGCATGCGCACTCACCCGTGCGGATGCAGAGAAAAGCCTCGTGGTTAGACGTGCGTTTGTTTATTAGCGCGATGGATCACATCGCATCTCTCGTCTCCGTAGATTTCCGTCTCTTCTGAGCCAGCTCGAACTGTCTTTCTCTGTCTTAATATTGTCCCGTAGCCCATGTGCCCAATGCCCCCCATGTAATTAAATCCCATCTACCGGTGTGTATATATATATATATATATATATATATATATATATATATATAATGAACTTAAAAGTACCGAAGATATTATGTTTCAGTGTGTTCTCACCCCCCTCAATTACCAACAAAAGTAAGTGTATTGTATATTTGCAATAAAATGTGGTTATAATAGGAGAAACCACCTCAAAAGCACAGCTGAGATTGCTATAATTGTTTTGTTTAGCCTTTGGTAGCAGATACATAATACTTTATTTAAAAGTGTGAAGAGGCCTCTTCAGACAGCTAAAAATAATAGCATTTGAAGTTAATTAACTTTGCTTTGTCCCCATTCCCTGAGTGCGTATTACCTTTAAATGGAGCCACACATTGGCAGAAGTAATTACCGGGCTGGTCAATGCACGTGGCACCATTCTTGCAGGGAGATGAATCGCACTCGTCAATGTCAATCTCACACTTAGCACCTGAGACAGAATTAACATGTTTGTTTAATCCATGACCGGCACAAACTTGTAACACAAATATGATTAGTGACGGGTGTAGCTTTATTAATATTTTTCAATCAGTTATTTGAATTAGACTAGAGACACTAATATATATATATATATATATATATATATATCATATCTGTACCTGTGTAGCCAGGGCTGCAGACACAGTTATAGCTGTTCACAAGGTCAACACATGTGGCATTGTTTAGACAGGGAGAGGAAATGCATTCATCGATGTTGACTTCACAGCAGCTGCCTGTAGGAACATTTTATATCAATATACTCTATATTTAGGAATGATTCATCAAATCTGTCTACAATAAATTTCTATTCACAGTTGATGGTCCAAGTATCACTAGCAAGAGACTTTCTATCACACTGTGCCATCAAACACGACTAAACTAAAAACTATTGTTTTGTCTATTATGGAATCTATTAGAGAACAAAGAAGCCAGTTTTATTATTTTTGGCATATTTATAAAGGTGTTAATTATTTCTCAGAATTTTTTCCTTTAAAATTTACACATGTGAAAAGGGAAAAGTACATTGAAATGGAGACTGTATGCCCCACTTTTCTCTTATTGTTAACTGACATTTCATTTTTGCACAGCTTGTCACTGGCATGAAAAGCAAACAGCCGACGCTTGGTCTCATAAAACAAAAATAAGCATCTTCAGCCAGTACAAGCTGCCATGTTGGCTACAGTAATCAATTTACCACATTATATATTTTCAATGCAGAAAAACTCAAGCTTTTATTAACACAGTATCCAAACATAATTTAGCAAAACAAAGAAATACCTGTTATTCCTGAAGGGCACAGGCAACTAAAAGAATTGAGTTCATCAATACAAGAGCCACCATTTTGACAAGGACGGCTGAGGCATTCATTCACTTCAGTCTCACAGTTAGGTCCTGTATCAAGCGAAAAACATGTTCATCATATAACTTCATTACAGACGTTGTAAGTTATGTATATTCAGCAAAAGGGATTTACCAACAAAACCCGGAGCACAAAAGCATTGAAATCCATTAGAAGCATCTTTACAAATACTCAGGGATCCACATGGGTTACCTTCACAGTCATCAATATTTATTTCACAATGTTGCCCCGTTAAACCTGTAATAAAAAAAATATTAATTTGATTAAAAATATTCTTAAAAATGCCATCAAGAATCAATTTGAGTTTGATTCAAGAACAGAATAAATTACCTAAGAACAATAGTGAACTAATTCCAGGTGAATAAAAATGTCAAATGTAATTGTATAATTATGGCCTATTGTGGACGTGTACTCTATGTAGGAGCTGAGGAGTGGCTCCGGCCGTACACATATCAAAATATATATATATAAAATATTTAGTGTTAGAACAAGAACATGTAGAACAGAAGGGGCTTAATGGATGTCTGCACAACAATTTAAAGCATGATCTTTAAATATCCAATGGTGTTGTATATTCCGTTATCAAAGCCTTTTTCAAGACTATTTGCCCAAAGCATTGAAGGAAATTAAAATTAAAGCCTCAAACAATCCTTTGAGTTGATTGTACTCTCACACACACTCTGGCTGGACCCACCTGGTGAACAATAGCACCTGAACCCAGGTGATAGGTCCATGCATGTGGCTCCGTGTTGGCACAGGTTGTCAACACAGTGGTCTATAGGTGTTGTACAGTGCTGCCCTGTGTATCCATGCTGACACACACATCTATAAGTGTCTGCCAAATCTTCACAGTGGAGAGTCCCCTCAGGGTCACATGGATTAGACACACAGCGGTTTGCAGATGAGGAGCAGTCGTAGCCATAGTATCCTGTAAGAAGTGAGATCAAAGAAAATGGATTGTTGCTATGAACAGTATCTAGCCACTTACTGACTTATACCATGGATTGTGAGTTTACATAAAATTGTCATTGCCAGCTTATTATTTATTATTTTCTTTGCCGCTTAACATTTATCCAACCTAAGCCTGCAGCGCTATTGGTACTGGAAGGATATCGTTGTTTGGCTTATACCGCCATTTGTACCTAATGTGTGCGCTTGTGCATGCAGATCCTGTATTATTCCTATGTAAGGGCATTGCTTGACTATTGAATGAATGTTAGGAGCTGAATTAATAATTAACAAATATGCATTACCCCTCATGTACGTTACATTTATTAGGATTCCCCATGCAATGAAATAACCTGATTTAACAGCAGCACTTAGCCTTCGAGGTATGCACACGCTTAAAGATTCAGGAGTCAGCTGCAACTGGATGGCTGCTGGATTCATAAACAGATTAACCATTATGACCAACAGCCTCAAATTCAGAAAAATATGCTTCAATCTGAATATGTTGTTTGATAAGAACTGTTCAAATCAGTATCATTTTTATTATGTCAGAGAAAGCATGAAGCTTTTTGCCAAGTTTACACACAGTATCTCCCTCACTGCTGATTCACCACTGTTTAGTCCACGGATCACTTTTGAATTGTCTCTTTATTACAATTTGGCCACTACAAAACTGAGTTATGCATATTTTATCCAAAACATCACTTTGACGAAAAATCTCACTAGCTGCTTAAAATATTTTTTTTTAACTCTCAACAGATGGAGGAATAATGTGTTCCAAACTTCCTGCTTAAAGGAGACATATTGTGTACTTTTAAGAGCTTTTTACCTTGTTATAATTGTTTTCCCTTCTCAATCACACACTCAAAATTGTGTTCAGTGTGATTAATACATGTTTGAGTAATTTTTGTCTTCCTGCATATAAGATGTCATTATTTTAAAATTCTTGTTTTCCCCAAACACTATACACTTCCACTGCTCAGTACTTCAGTTTTGTGTAGTCAATTTGGAAAAGGAAAAAAAAACACTGCTGCTCACTAGCATGCAGCTCTCCATAGAAGGGGCCATCAGCAGCTGAGCACCACGATTATGGTGCCGTACTATAAAGGCGCAGGTGGAAAACAGCACCACAGTTTTCAAACGGAAGCCAGTGGACTTCTTTTATTGGAATGACAATCAAAATAGATGAATATTGCAATTTATAAAATACAATCACAACATAATGATCCACAGGTGGCTACAATTATATGAGAGACAGAACCATAATATCTTCTTAAATAATATACTGGTCTAATACTCATTTTAAAGATTAAACACAAAATACCTGGACTGCAGAGACAGCGCATTTCCCCCACAGAGTTGTATGAACATGTTCCTCCATTTTTGCAATACTCAACATCCACTGCACATCCAGAGACAGCTGTCGAGCAATTTTTACCTGAGAGGTGAATAAAGATGTTAAATGAGCACCGCAGGACTATTACAAACGAGAAACAAGATCCCACAGCTATTAGATTAGCTCCTCATTCAAGAGAAACTAATGACAACTCATGTGATGGCGCACAAAGACGGCTAGTGGAGTGTATACGCCGCTGTAATAGAACCAGTGAGGGTGACATGTCGGGACCGGATTAAGTTAGACACTCGTTCTACCAGTGTCATTTGACAGCCACAAGACAAAGGCTTATGACTATAGTAAAATCCAAAATTGCTAAATGGGACAAAAAAATCTGTCAGAAGCATTTCTATAGCAAGCATTACATAATCAAGGAGCTTTTGTTTACATAAAGGTGCACTAAGTAATTTTTCTGATGGATTCTGTCCCACCTGCTTGTCCCCATGGATATGCTATTTCTTTGCCGAGAATATTCCACAGTACGACATTAAACTTTTCTTTCTCCAGCGGGTAAGGTTACCAGGACAAGCAACAGGTCAGATCTGTGGAGAGGCGAACCCACTTACAGTAAGAATGAGTGTATTTCAATGTTTTTTTTGTTGTTGAGCAAAATAAACATGGAAGAGAAATATGTTTAATGCTGTACTAAGGAACTTTCCAAGCAAGCAGGACCATTGTCATTGCAGATTAGATGCATCACACCATCCATTTACTGTAACACTGCTGTTTTTTGTCATATTATGATTTCAAAAAAATGTAGTGCCTTGTAATACCAACGTTGTTTTTTATCAATATTGTGAACGATCAATTTGCTGTATATTCTGCTGCCCTAATTTATATCTATTAAGTGAGTTGTATTTAGATGAATAAACGATCATCAATCTTCACTAGACTCAAGCCCAAAGGATGAAAATGTTGATGACACAGATAACTCACCGGAGTAACCCGGAGGACAGATGCACTTATAGTCTCCAGCCAGGTCAATACATGTAGAGTTATTGGCACAGTATCCATAGACACATTCATCAAAGTTGATTTCACAGTTCAGTCCTCCAAACCCTATTGTCAAAAGAGCAAAAGATAATATAATAACCACGTACTCGTAACCGCGATTTAAAATGAAATAGTACCGGTAGCTTTGTACTACTTCCTAATGACGAATCATGTCATAAGAAAGTGTTCAATATTTTGAAATAATATGTTAATGTCATCAAGTAAAAGTAAAGGGTTCCCATTTCTGACATTTAAGTCCCTCAGAAATATATTCCACTGCATGGTCACGCTACAAAATGACTATCATTAGCACTGTCACACACGGCAGCTACAGGAGGCCCATGACTAATGCTCGGCTATCAGCGCCATCGGTGCAGGTCAAATTCTCATCATTTCTCAAACTGACCATGGAACCAATTTCCCCCTCTCTCCATGTCATAAAATTTGACAATTATCCTGACTTCATAAAAAATGCATAACAGACTTTACCCGCAATCACGGTTTAATCAGTGGTATGTCTCATAGGTAAGGTGTCAATTGGAGCACGGAATTATTGGCAAAATTAATAGTAATAAAAGTAATTTATTCCTCCATAAATCAAATGTTGTGAGTTAAAATATGGTAATTTAAGAGGCATTCAACTGAGGCACCACAGTGGAGAAACATAAAATAAACATTTTCCAAGTTTTCACAGCTCACTAATTTGAGTACCGGTATCATATATGACAGAAAATAGTTTCTGTCCATTGGCTCATATTTGGCTAATCAGCATTTTTACATTTTAAGGTTCATAAGTCCCATGAACACAGAGAGATTTACTCATATAGACTGGTAATCTTTATGATTTGTGGCCGTTTTGACCACACATTAACATTTAAAAAAAGATGTATGTGGTTGTCAAAAGCCAACTTGTGGTGGGTAGATAGGACCAATATCATTGACCAAACAGCAGGTCTTGCAAAGTGTCTGCTGTGATCAACATGTATTAAAAGTGATTTGAAGAAGTAACATTAGTGAACCGACAAAGCCCGATCAGTGTAGTTATTGTAAAAATGTGGTGGTTCTGAAAGATGTCACTATATATTACTACATGCACTACATTGGGTAGGTATGATAACACATTGCATTATGATCACAAATAAAAAGTCATTATGTCATTAAGTTATGTTTTGTATGATCAGATTCGACATCTTTGTTTTTTCCCCCCTCTATATTCTTCTTAAATACTGCATTTAACATACCCTTTGGGCAGAGACACTGATATTGGCTGATCCCGTCCACACAAACTCCTCCATTTTGGCAGGGCTTCGATTCACACTCATTGAGATTTACTTCACAAAATGACCCGGCGAACCCTGCAGCATGCATAGGAAAGAAAAAAGAAACGTATTTAGCACAGTTGCAGTCTTGTGTCAATTACAATCAGCCAGAGTTTTTTTTTTTTTGCACACAAAGGCCTCTATTGATTCAAAGAGCTTACACACAGCTCTACACCTACTGCCAAATCTGTGGCCTTCTCTCCATTGCTTTACAAATAGGGGCATTATTGTGTGCTGAAAATTTAAATATTTTGGGGAGAAAACATTAATACATTTTGATACCCCACTTTTCAAGAGCAAAAGCGCCTTCAGTTTTTGGACCTGGTTTAGTCTCAGTTTAGTATGGGCAGACATGGGAAAAAGACCATGGACATTCCCTGGGGCAAAACTGAGCTCTCCACATTGCACAAAACAAATAAAGATGAAATAACAATACCATTCTCCGAGGCTGTATTTCAATATTTGATTTTTCAATTTTGGGTTAAAATGTTTTTTGTTTTGAAATAAAAAATCCAATGAACTAATCCTATATTATTGTTCTTTCACTGTGTTTCACTAGTTAGATGACAACAAGTGTCTCCTCCGCTGGGAATAGCTCACTTCTTTCTTGGATATGAGGCTATGACTGCAAACATCACACACAGGTGGGGCTTTTTAAATGCCACAGTTAACAGTCATTGGTTCAAACAATATCACTATACAGTGAGGAAAGTAGAGTTTATACCAAAATATTCTATTTTGGTCTCACCTGACTACACTAGTTTCTCCCATGACTCCTCTGGATCATCCAGATGATCATTGGCAAACTTCAGACGGGCCTGGACATGTGGTCCCAGCTCTCTTCAGGTCATTGACCATCTCCTTCCGTGTAGTTCTTCAGGAGGTGAGATCTTGCATGGAGCCCCAGTCAGAGGGAGATTGACAGTCATCTTTAGCTTCTTCCATTTTCTATCAATTGCTCTAACAGTTAATCCTTTTTCACCAAGCTGCCTGTCAATTGCCCGTAGCCCTTTCCAGCCTTGTGGAGGTCTACAATTTTGTCTCTGGAGTCTTTTGACAGCTCTTTGGCTTTGCCCATGGAGGTTAGAGTCTGATTGTGAGGTGGACATGTGTCTTTATGCAGCTAACCAGCTCAAACAGGTGAGTAGAGGTGGACTTTTTAAAGGCAGACTAACAGGTCTTTGAGAAACAGCATTCTTGCTGATTGGCAGGTGTTCAAATACTTATTTGCAACAATAACGTACAAATACATTATTTAAAAATCATAAAATATGATTTCCGTATTTTTCTCACTTAATATATAATAATTTCTAAGTGGGAGAAGTTGCAAAATCATAGCATGTTCAAATGCTTATTTTCCTCACTGAATATGTACTGTACTTCCACCAACGCATTCCAGCTTCCAGTGGCCAAGTACAGCTTCTTTACGCCAGTGTTAACATCGTGAAGGTAGTAGAAGCCCAACCTGGAACCGCCCCCTGCCAAGGCTTCCATTACCGTTAAATTTATGGGCAAAATATGGACCCTTATCTTCTGGGCACTACCTGGAGGATTAAGGGTGTGAGGGAGCGGTAAGGACCAACAAGGAACAGCTGAAAACTAATCAAGGCAGTGGCGTGTGATGTCAGAGTCCTCTTTAACCTGTTACCACCCACCTGTCCGCTGGCGAGCATTTTCTATACCTCAAATATTCTCTTACATCATCACTTTTATTTCCGTGGTCAATACCAGCAAGCCATACATCATTTTAAAGCTTATTTTCTCAACAAAACGAATATGTCATTGATTTACATTGAATAATATGCCCCAAGAAGCAATTGCCAATAGCGCCGCGTGAGAATGACGTAGCTGAGTTTGATTGACATATTATTCTAGCCAATGAGAATAGCTTTAGAAAGAGGGGCGGGACAAAGGGCTTATTGACACAGAATCTTCTGTATTCTCGTGCGTAAGGCTCCGGGAAGGCTGTAAAGAGCCAGATTTCTCGGCAGGATTTTGCGCATAACGTTTTCTGATTTCATTAGCCTTTTGGACGTGCATTTTGTTAGATATATGTATTATTATACCAATACAAAAATAAAATAAAAAATTTATAATGTTTTTTTTTTTTTTAAACCTCTATATGGGAAATTCATGGGTAAACTCATATTTACACATTTTCACATTTTTTTTTTTTTTGCAGTTATAATTGCTATTAGTGGCCTACAAAACATCAAAATGTATGTTTTATGATCATAGAGGAGCTAAAATTGTAATAAAACAGTTTGGCACAGTTGGCACATATTTGGATCACTTGTTCCGAATATACTTTTTGATCCAAAAAGGTCAACAGCACCAAAATGCCTGTTCCTAGAGATCTGAAACTTTACACAGTTGTTGTCAACAAGATAAACATCATGTACAGTGAGCAGCATATGCACACAATGAAGTATGTCCTGCTCAGGATCATTACAAATTAACAATATTCAGGCGAGACTAAAAAAGGATGTTTTGTTTATGTTTGGGCCTCTGTAGTGTAAGTTCTGAAGCCCTGACAGTGTGTCATGTGCACATCTGCAGAAACTAGAAGGACTAAGCTTTCTAATGATGCATCACACTTGCATGTGGAACATAAGATCCTCTTTTAATAAGCAATGCCATTTGGGTATGTCCAACCATTGTGCACAGGGCGAAAATAGGTGGATGGTAACAGGTTAAATGCAGTGGCAGAGTTTGACCATAATCAGCAGCACACACAAGGTTTTTTTTTTACTATTTTTGGCCCCCAAAAATGTACCTAATTTGTACTCAAATTGGGTTAGGGGTATATGGACTAGGAACAAAGACCATGTATACAGTTAAATTGCAAAAAAAGATGTTGCGTTAATTCCTACTTTTGAAAAAAAAAAAAAAAAAGCAAAAAAAAGTACTGCAACTGAAATATAAAATTCCATAAAACTTAACAACCGTAAACACATCTGAAATGATATAACTAATATGACATAAGGCCTAAACAATTGGACTTAATGGTAGCCAGGTATACATGTGGGTGGTGTGCTCGTACCATGTTCTGCATCACATTACACTTGCAGCCATTACATAATATGCATGCCCACACTGCCGACAAAACATGGAACATCTCCATATGGAGGCATCACAATTTGCCCTTGAGAAGTGATGGGCTAAAGCGGCACGCAGCAGTTCGCTCTCATTTACATAGAGAATCAGTCACTATCCCTCTCGCTGACATGCACCCAGTAGAAGTGCAACAAGAGTAATGAAGTTACCAATATTGATTGACTTACACCAACTTGTATGTAATAGCCAATTATTTATAGGCTGAGCTCCAGAGGGGTGTGCCTGAATAATACAGGAAATCTCAGGTAAAATAAAATGTTACGCTCATTTACTATAAGTGCATAAAGCCTTTTCAATGCACATTTAAAAACAAATCAAATTCAATACATGTTTACAGATTTTTTAAATAATGATATTTCAATATCATTATTTAAAAAATAATGATATTATCACCCTTGTATCCTTTTGTGTAAGATGTAGCAACACATTTTTATGGGAGTAATGCTACTCCCAATATTGCTATCCAGGCCATGTCAGTAACCAGGCAACATGTCAGTAACCAGTAACCAAGTTGTTTCTGTACGTCAAGAACATAAGAGTATGATGTTTTGTATACATTTTTCACTGGTGCTGCAGTTGAAAATATAGCATTAGTGGTGTGTCATACCTCTCTCACACATACAGGAAACACCGTGTCCATCCCTGGTCTCAGTGCAGATTAAAGTATGTTCACTGCATATTCCAAAGGAGCAAAGGTCAATATCCATCGAACAATCCTTTCCTTTAAATCCTGAAATAACAATGCTTTAGTTAGCATGTTGGTAGTAAATACGGTATACCATACTATTATTAGACGCTAAAATAAATTAAATCACTTATCTATTAATTACACATATTTCCAATTATTCTGTAGCGCTCTATTCTCCAGTCTTGTCCCTGTTCTAAATCTATAAAAAGCACTTACAACTGTTTTGTGATTACAGCCCTATATTTTAATGGTTCATATAAAAGCGGGAAGGGATTTGGCATCAACAACTAAAAGGTAATTTCAACTGCTTAGCATTATTTTATTGTCACAAGATTTCTTAAACTATAATTGAGTATTCTTTCTAATTTTGGCTCGAGGCTGATTACCGGAGGAAAAATCAATATGCTCATGAATCTGGAAAAAAAACTGTGTCTTAACCTAATAAAACATCCTACTAACAGAGGCCTGGGAGCTTGAGGGTTCTGCGCTGTATCTTTGCTGTTCCTAGTACTGCACTTTTCTGGACCGAGATGTCTGATGTTTTTCCTGGGATCTGCTCAAGCCACTCCTAAGTGCTCCGATCACTACGGGCACCACCGATACCTTCACGCTCCAGGCCTTCTGAAGCCTTGGTATTTCTCTAGTTTCTCATGTTCCTTTTTACAGATGTTACCATCCAATGGTACAGCAATGTCCACCACCACGGCTTTCCTCTGCACCTTGTCAATCACCACTATGTCAGGTCGGTCTGTCTGTATCTGGAAGTTCCAAAGGACCTTGGCTCGGTCGTTCTCCGCCACCTTTGGAGGCGTTTCCCACTTTGTCCTTGGGGTCTTCAGCCAGTACTCTGCACAGATGTTTCTGTTCACTATGCCAGCCACCTGTTTATGGCGTTCCATGTATGCTGTCCCTGCCAGCATCTTGCACCCTGCAGTTATGTGCGGGATGGTCTCAGGGCCCTCTTTGCACAGCCTACACCTTGGGTCTTGTCTGGTGTGGTAGGTCTGGGCCTCTATTGATCTCGTGTTCAGGGACTGCTCCTGTGCTGTCATGATCAGGGCCTCTGTGTGCTGTCCTTCAGACCGGCTCTTTCTAATCATTGGTAGGATTTCGTGATATCAGCCAGCCACTTCAGTTATGTTCCGGTGGTATCATAACTGAAGTGGCTATATATATATATATATATATATATATATATATATATATATATATATATATAATCAGACACTTCAGTTATTTCAGTTATGAAGTTGATGAAGATGTGTGTAACACATGTTTAAAAGGCTGGATGTTTTATTCGGTTAAGACACCTTTTCTTTTGCAGATTCATGAGCATATTGATTTTTCCTCTGTTAATCTACCTGGAGCGCAGTATACTAATTGGGGGAATCATTGACAAAGACCCATCCTATACCAAAATGATCTATATCACATTTATCTGCTCCACCAAACCCAGGTCTGCATGTCACTGATAGATACCCATGTCAATATCTATTGTTGTAAATAAAACACACTTAGATGGGTGCTCATGCTCATTACATGTGTTTGGACATATACATATGAGATAACATGACAAGCCTAACATAAATGTTTCACAGAATATCCACTGTTTTTGCCAATATAGTACACTGAGTCACATATGATTTAGTATTTATCTTATTTTTATATGTTAAATTCTGATATGTACTTTTTGCAACTTATATACTATATATACTTTCTCAAGTTATTTTTGCTCGGTTTCAGATGACAACATTAAGTATCCTTGTGCATATGAAGAAACTAATGTCACAAATGCCCTAGTGTGTAGCTACAATCGAGTTTCAGTGTCAAGAGGCATTTCCCTCACAACTACGGCTTCAAGAAAATGTAGAGAAATGTATAACTCTGTTCAGTAATACTTTGGTTAGCTCAACACCGAAAAACATTTACCCTCTAATGTGCTTTCTCCATCAAATAAATGTGTTCTATTTAGTGCCTGCAAACTCCGCTTCTGCCTCGTAGTCCTTTATCACTTTGTGTCTACACAAACAGACAGTATTTAGATTATCCCAGATTATCAATTACACCAACGCTCGGGAACTCACCATACTTTATAACCTACCTCTCCCCAGAGCAGTATACTTTACATGAACACATCTATCCGGCTGTTTGATGACCTTCCAACTACCTTGTTCTACTCCTATTATGTATTGCCGTGACTAGTTAATGGACAGCTATTGCCTCCAACAGAGTGTTTCAGAAGTGTTTAATAACCAATTGTGCATGCGATTCACTCCCGGGTTAATGTAGCATGAAGGAATGTCACATTTACAGTGTCACCGTCTCCGGATGGGACGCCCTATTTCCTGACACCTTCTGCCAGCTATGTGCACAAAAGTGAAACTCTGGAGTTTAGAGTTACTATGCAAGTAGAGGTATTGCACATATTAAACATATTCTGTGTATCCAGCTTTCTATAATGATGGACATTAGGGTGCAGAACTATTGAGTTTTTCTTCTTATTTAATTTGACATGTACAATCAACAATGTTCTTATTGCTTCACTGAATTGACGTTGGTATCCATTAACTTTTTTTTATTACACAAAATATGATATTTACTTAAAGAGATAAACTGTGTATATGTAGTTTTATTGTTACCCTGCAATTAAAAAAAACAAATTGCTGTAAGAAATGTTTTTATATTTTATTTTTGGTTATTGCATGTTGCCAGCCGTGTTAATGCATAATGTGTATTTTCTCAGATGTTGACTGTAACAATTATTACTCAAAATAAATTTCAAACACACATTTAAATTACATTTGCACACAGTACAAAATCTGTGAGTACAAAAGCAAAAGACATTTTACTTCAAGGACTTGCCAACTACTGACGCATGTAATGTTGACTCCCCTAATTAGTCAAATTGTCATTCAAGGACAATCTTGAATCAACTGCCTGTTTTTTTTCCCTTCACATTTCTACATCAACCATTTTGTAACTTTTGATGCAGAACAATAATCACCTAATAACATGAGGAAATAAATCAGTCGACAGTATGCAGCTGATTTGACTATAGCCTCTGGTAAAAAATACTTAATCACTACTTGATTGCACACGTTTGGAGGTGGCAGGCAGCACTTGGCATGACAAGTCCAAAGTCACATTCAGAGGTAAACAGCCACAATCAACAAAAGAACAAATATTTGAAAATTTTAATCCACCTGACACACCTGTTGACACAGCGCATGCTCGCAAGGTGGTGCCAACATTTGTATACATTCTGCAAAGAAAATTGTGCTGGTTCTCCTTAGAAAAAAATCATGTGAACATGATTTGAAAGTAAATTTCATGTGGCTGTAGTCAATCCCATATCATTCATTATATCTTTGCCCTTAGAGCCAATCTGTAATAAAATCACCTGCACTTAAATTGGCAATAAATCACAATAAATATGGATGAAGTCTGTATAACATTTACTCTTTAAAACACACAAACAATATCAGTTTGGAGCTTTTAGGTGGCGAATATTATGGCAAGACTTTCTCCTCAAATTAGATTTTGGGCAAAAACAGAGCCCCAGAGTGACACTAAAGCTTCCATTATGTTGGATTTTAGTGACAGATTTATAGGCAGGTGCTTTCAGCCTCTTTATTTTCTTGTGGAAGATTAAATTAGATTAGTGAGGTCTGTCAGGTTTGCTTGAGTTTCACACCAAATCACACAGATATATGATCACTTTACTATAGTCTGCAATGCATCAAGTTGTTTCCTTCTTATCCATTATAGGCAGGATTTGTCAATTTCCAAATCAAAAATATAACTTTCCAATACACAAATCAGTAAGCATGCACGATTAAATACACAATTAACGTTTGTATTTATGAATATTACTGACATATAATGAGCATTATTTCTGAATAACAGCTTCTGTTATACAGTTTTTATTGTCATTATGGCTGTAAATGGTGGTTTTGGTAAAGTATTGGCCACATATATTGCTTTGGCTGTTGTAATAGTAGTAATTGACAATCTAAAAGGAATTGAATATTTGTTATCTTTGTGTGCCATGCTTTAGATGCAGAGTAAATTAATGGGCTGGTATTTTGGTGAATGCTACACAAGTGCTTTGTACTCACCGAGAAGACAATGACAAGTGTAGTCATTTGTTAGATCCACACAGAATCCTCCGTTCAGACAAGGCTGTGACCAACAATCATTTACATTCTCCGAACAAATCCTCCCTGTAGGGTAGGAGGCACAAACAGTCTGATATTATAAGGCCATCATTGATGACATCTTTTCAATCTAAAGCATTTTATTGTGAATAAACATAAATAAACTCCAATAAAACTTGTTTTTACAATAACTATGCTTACCTAAGTGATTGTTTTTAAGGCTTCTTACTGATCCTTCTAATGCATGCATGAAGGAATAAAGGTTAAATCTAAGCATTTTTCCTCAAGGCAAGAGTTTGATATAGAGTCTCTGGCAATATTTCAGACCTCCTGGCTCTTAGAGAGCATGCTCCTCGCTCTCCCCCTGAGGTTTTTGCTTTTGCTATCAAGTTCATAAACAGGTACATGCTGTTAATATAAAGAACAGCAAGACTCCCATCCTCCTTTTCATGACTGCTGAGTTCATTAGAAATGTGATAGTCAAATATGTAATTTTATTTAATACTTCTTATTGTGAGTTTCCCTCTGGAAATAGCCAGTTAGTTTACATTTACATGGCAGAGTAAGAGTGGACAAATAGCTGCACTATATTACTTTTCTTTTACTCAATTACTCATTACTTTTACTCAAAATTAACAAGACATAACATAGTTGCTATAGTTTTGAATAATTCAACTGTGCTGCAAATTACAAACAAACATTCGTATGAGTAATATTAACAAAATGATGCTATATTTTGTATTAATGAATGAATACATGTTATGGGCTTCTGTGCACATGTTGTGTGCATGGTTTCACTAAATGAATAATTTAAATAAATAAATGTAAAATCCAGTGTCACCACCTTCAAACTAATGCTGTACTACCAAATGGCATGTATTTCTATGACAGGCCACGGGAAGAGCCCTATAAATAGCGCAGACAGATCAGATCCCGTACCCTCAAACCCTGGGGGACAGTGACACTGATAATCACTGATTAGGTCCACACAGGTGGCTCCGGCAGCACATGGCGAGCTCCAGCACTCATCTGTCTCTAGTTCACACAGTGGCCCTTCGTATCCAAGCATGCAGCGACAGGTGAAGTTAGACTGGCCATCCACGCAAACACCATGTTCAGAGCAGACATGGCCCACACAGAAATCAATGTCTTCTTCACAGTAAAGTCCTGTGTATCCTTTGGGACAGAGGCAGCTGTCAACAGTTGAAACAGAAATCCTTATTATAGTACTGGATTTTTTTCAACCCTTAGGAAAGGAACAGTAAATATCACGGGTTTACCAATCATTCACATTGAGCAACTGGCTTGAAGACAATCATGAATTACAACACTTACCTATAGCCATCAATCTCATCCACACAAGTGCCTCCATTCTGACACCAGTGCTGAACACAGTCATTGACATTTATGCCGCAGTTCTGACCGGACCAACCAGGTGTGCAGATGCAGGTGTAGCTACTGGCATCATTCAACACACAGCGGCTTCCATTAGCACAAGGCTGCGGATAAATAATATGGACTTGGTGTAACTATACAACATACTATGTATCGTTGTGTTGTGTTTTGAGCATTGTTGGAACATTTCTTGCCTAATGTGCAACCCTTTGGCACTTAAATATAATGCACTGTTCCTTATATTTTGACGCCCTCTTAAAAAAAAATGCAAATGCAAACGGAACAAAACGTGATAATGTTTTCTTGCAAAAAGATAATGCTAATAGAGGAGAAATCATATACTAGACTTATGTTGGCGTAAGCTGTGTAGTGTATGATCTGGACACAGAAAAACTAAATGTTTTGACTGTTATCCAAAGTCAATCTCAATCAACGGACCTGGTCTGAGAACTCCTGATTTCCTGATAATAACTTGTCTTGTTAATTTATTTGTTTACACTCCATAAGTTTTAACTAAAACCAATCTTCTTTGTTACCTTGTCAGCACTGACATGAGCCATACCGATCCTATTGTTTGCTAACTGCAACTCCCTCATCACTGATGATCACCTGATTAGCATATGACCAGCCAGTACCGTTTGCTGACCAAAGTGTCAAAACACAATTGTAAACAACCAGTAAATTGAACAACATTTTCAAATTTGTGTTCTGTGGCTTTCAGATAAAGAGGCACGATGCCTTGTGTGTTCATAAAGCCTTTTGTGCAGTGGCTGTTTGGTCTCACCTATGTAGCGCTCTTTGCAACCTCCCTCGCTGCAAACTACATTGATCTGTTTTGTGGGGGCATCTTGTTGTCAGGACGTACCAGTTTCTGTCTTGTGTAGCCCAATTCAAAATCAACAGGAATGTTATGTTGTCTAAACATGACATGGGGATTGAATACACTATTCCTTCTTGGTTTTGTTTGCCTTTTTTTGGCTCTTTTAACTTTGTCGACAGCACAAGTGACCACTGGCTGAAAGCATTCTGCCTCTCACCAGACCAGGTCTGCAGATTTAGAATGACTTTTCGTAGTCGACATATCTTGATTTTCAAAACAGTATCCAGATGACTACGGTAGACGTATCTATATGTAGATACTGTGCAATACATATGTGAATATGAATGACCTTGTGATATTTTGTGCGATTGTACTTCCTACTCAAGTGATTCAACCCTAAATAGAGAAATATAACCACTGGTGGTGATAGCTACTATTGTACAATTTATTGTAGCCACCATAAATCATTCACACACACACACACACACACACACACACACACACACACACACACACAACTTTCGTACTAGGTGTTGTGGGTTAAGAGTCTTGGTTAAGGGAATCAAACTCCTGACCTTTGGGATTGTGGACGAGTGCTCTAACCACTGAGCTACAACTACCCCGTATGATTCCTTTTCTTTGGGCATTCTAGATGACACCTGGCTATGACTTGTTTCATGCACTCAATACTCTGTTTTCTATTGAATCATCTGCTATAGAAACACTGGTGTGTTTTAATGCCATTGGTTTAATTGGTTTCAGAAAATGACGTTTGCAGCTACAATGAGTAACCCTCAAATGACCAATTGTGGTCAACAGCAGACCATTGATGTGTATATCTGCTCATGACTGGTAATCAGAAATAGTAACAGAGTATTCTCTGGTCAGGGTAAAGCTTTCCTCAGAGCTCAGCCGAGGCACTGAACTATATCTGTGGTGGCACATTTAATAGAACATGTCTCACAGTGGGAAAGCCTTGGGCCCAATTACCGAAACGTAAGTTTGCATGTTCTTCCAATACATGCATGAATTTTCTCTTGATGTCGTTTCCCAAATCAACCTAAAATATGTTAAACGGACATCATTTTAAGCTAGGTACTCCTGATGGGTATACTGCATTGCTCATGACTCGTTTAAGGGACTGTACTTGATTTTCACTGTTTTGAACCATTTTGCAAAAGCATCTATTCCGGTGAAACTGAAACAACAGCACTTTATTAATGTATCTATTAATAGAGCGTTTAACTCTCCAAGAAGTAGGAAGTTCAATTAAATTACATATATTTTTATAACCCCAGAGCCGGAACCACTAAGGAGGAGAAAGTTCTTCAAGGCAGACGAAGAACTCTTTGGCAGATGAAGAGCTGTAGAGCCCGGGAAGTGCGCCGTTAGCATGCTAATGTTTGTTAGCTTAAACCGAGACGGCTCAGACTTGGGAAAAGTGCACATAAACTCATTGCAGTGAATATTTCGGTTGCTGGGAATGCATTAAGTTATGCAGTAAGTGTGCAATACAAATGGACTGCTGTTATATTTTTCACCTTTAAAAATCTTAAAGATCAGGTTGAACCCTTATAACCCAATGGCAATGTTGAAGAATCGCCAATGGTCATGACATAGGCTCGTAAGGTTTAGCATTACAGTACAAAAAAATCTGAAAATGTATGCACCGTATTTTTGGAGCTGAGAACGAAAAGGGCAGAGGAAGGAGTGGGCTTGTGGGGAAGGCGTATAATGCAGACATGATGGCATTTTTGTATAGCAGCCAATGTGAGCTTTTCTGCACAGTGAGCCATCTTCTCCATCTGTCATCTGAAGGAGCATCTATGTTCTGTTGAGCTGGTTGCTTTTTACTCAATACACGGGGTCAGTTCTTTCACGCATAAAGCAATCCAAATCTGTGCCAGCACTCATCCATGTCAGGTAGAGCAGGTCTTTTCAATCGTGTAAATGTATTCCTTTTGTTTCTTTACTTTCTTACAGTTGTAAAAACATTGGCTACTACATTCAACGAAGGATAAGCCTGAAGATATTCTGTGTATGCTTATGTGAAAAGATAGACATGGGTTCTTTTGTGTTCTTACAACAAGAATGAGACTGGCCCATATGTTTTCACTTTCCTCTGTGAACTGGATAACAAAACCAAAATAACGTATTGCATAACAGAGCATTGGTGCCAGTTGAGTACCATGCGGTAGTTTAAATCATCAGTTGAAGTCAATCTAACACAATGGTTTGCAGATATTAGGTTTAAATTGTTGAATTCTAACCTATTTTTTGCCAGTTGCCCTCCCACAACCAACCACGTACTGTGAGAATAGAGAAATTAGTGATTCAGTCAATTTGTGAATGGGCTCCAGTTTTAGTGAAGAAATATTATTTTTTTGCAGATTGGAGGAAATTAGATTATTGTACATAGTAGGCCTATTTAATTTTTACGTGATTAATTTAGGGGAAACCCACTGAGAGAAACTCTCCTTTTCATGCGCACCCTATGAAGTATAAAATACATATTAAAACAAACATTCATTCATTCATTTTCTACCGCTGTCATTGTTAAAATAAACAAATATGGAAATATGGAACAACCAGATACAATGCCAATAAAACATGCAATAAAACTCTCATAACATTTTACAAATACATATACAATACAAAAACAGACACATACAATAAAATTGCCTTGCCATTAAAAGGGATTATTATCATTATTATTAATAGTATTAAACTTCAGGTCAGGGAACAAGGAGGAGCTGAGGACTGTGCAGAAGGAGCTGAGGAGGAAGATCAGGCAGGCTGAGGCCGGCTACAAGAGGAGGATGGAGGAGCAGCTGCAGCAAAAGAACATTCAGGGAGTGTGGAGGAGCCTGAAAACCATCTCGGGCTTCAAAATCCCCCCTGCCCAGACAGAGGGGGATCTACAGTGGGTGAATGATTTAAATGCTCACTTCTTGAGGTTTGATCGGTCACCCGCCCCTCCCCCTGCACAGCTGCATGCTCCCTCTTCCACAGCTGGACAATGCCCTGCATCTGTTCCTCTTCGCTTATCTGCCCCGGATCATCAGCTCCCCACTTCGCCTGGACTCACCCATCCCCCCAGCACACGGTCCCCCTGCCAACCACTGACTGTCACAGCAGCACAGGTGAGGAGTGAGCTGAAGAGGATTAAAGTGAGGAAGGCAGCAGGACCTGATGGCATCAGCCCCAGGCTCCTTAAGTCCTGCGCAGATGAACTGTGTGGAGTTATGGAGCATGTCTTCAACATGAGCCTGAAGCTGAGGGTGGTACCACAGGTCTGGAAGACCTCCTGTCTGGTACCTGTGGCTAAGACACCGCGCCCCAAAGACCTCAACAGCTTCAGGCCAGTGGCTCTCACGTCCCACCTGATGAAGACACTGGAGCGGCTAGTCCTGGACCACCTCCGCTCCACCGTGAGCTCAGCCATGGACCCGCTGCAGTTTGCATATCGGTCTGGCATCGGAGTGGAGGACGCCGTCATCTCCCTGCTGCACCGCTCTCTCTCTCACCTGGAAAAGTCTGGCAGCTCTGTGAGGATTCTGTTCTTCGATCTTTCCAGCGCCTTCAACACCATCCAGCCGCTGCTCCTGAGGGACAAGCTGGAGACGGCTGGTGTGGAGTATGACCTGGCAGAGTGGATCCTGGACTACCTCACAGACCGACCCCAGTTTGTGAGAGCCCGGAACTGTGTGTCTGACACTCGGACCTGCAGTGTGGGGGCGCCCCAGGGCACTGTCCTCGCGCCCTTTCTCTTCACCCTTTACACTGCAGACTTCAGACATGACACAGACAGCTGTGTCCTGCAGAAGTTCTCTGACGACTCTGCCATCATCGGACTCATCACGGACGACGATGACGCGGAGTACAGAGGACTGGCGCAGGACTTTGTGGACTGGTGTCAGCGGAACCACCTCCTCATCAACGCGGGGAAGACCAAGGAGATGGTGGTGGATTTCCGCAGACGCCACCCCACTGCCCCCTCACCAGTGAACATCCAGGGACGGGACATTGAGAGAGTGGACTCATACAAGTACCTGGGTGTTCATCTGAACCACAAACTGGACTGGACTCATAACACAGACGCACTGTACAGGAAGAGCCAGAGTCGGCTCTACCTCCTGAGGAGACTCAGGTCTTTTGGAGTGACAGGGCCACTCCTGAAGACCTTCTACGACTCTGTGGTGGCATCAGCCCTCCTGTATGGTGTGGCCTGCTGGAGCAGCAGCATCACAGAGAGGGAGAGGAGGAGGCTGGACAAAGTCATCAAGAAGTCCAGCTCCGTCCTGGGCTGTGCTCTGGACTCTGTGCAGGAGGTGGGGGACAGGAGGGTCCTGGCTAGATTCACATCTATGCTGGACCATGAGTGTCACCCCCTGCAGGACACTCTCTCCGCTTTGGAGAGCAGCTTCAGTGAGAGACTGATCCACCCTCGATGTGTGAAGGAAAGGTTCCGTAGGTCTTTCCTTCCTGCTGCTGTCAGACTTTATAACAAAAACTGTTAGTACTGAACACTCGCAATACTGACCTAACCTAATACTGATGTGCAATTCTGTCATATGTGCAATTGCTGTTGGAATTCATGTGCAATTCATGTGCAATTACTATGAAATTCATGTGCAATCTATGTGCTGTCGTGACACATATTCATGTGCAATTACTGTCGTGATCACATGCAATGGTATTTATGTATTTATTTATTCATTTGTCTATGGGAGTTTTTATTTATTTATAGGAGATCTTCTACTGAAAGTGTTTTTCAGACTTCCTATAAGTGATCTGTTCTGTTCTTCTGTATCTACCTCTGTATCTACCTGCGTTGCACCAATGAAATTTCCCCATGTGGGACAATAAAGGAATATCTTATCTTATCTTATATATAATATATGTATATAGATAGATTATAGATATAGTTATAGATATAGTTTTTTTTTTTTTTTCAAAGAAATATACTAGCTTAGCTATTAACTAATTATTTTTCTAAAATAAGGAGCAGATATGTTTTAAAATGTGTAGAATTGGTTAGAACACATACTACCCTTCTTTGGGGACAAAAAAAAAATATGAAAATGTTTGATTTGGAAAGCTTATGTAGCACTATGTTTAGATATAGTTAGGCTATTGGCTACGATATGATTATTCTTTATCAGAGTAAAATTTGATTTTACGCTTCCTTTTTTATTTAGGGACTAAATTGTCTCTCTGAACCTGTCCGGTCATGTCATCATCTTGCTCCGCCTCCTCCTGTAATAGCAGCAGCAGTCTATCCTCCTCAGATGCTGTGTATGCTGTTCTCATTCTTAAAACCACTCACACTGAAGTTATTTTGAGTAAGTATGTCTAAACTGATCGTTTATGAGGAAAACTAGTAGTCAAATATTATTGTTGTCAAATAACTCTGTATTAGTTTTATATCTTTGACTTTTGACTATTTTTCTTCAGTGTTGTTGTTTTTGTGTTGCTTTTAATGGCGGTTGGCAGCTAACTGAAAAGGTGTGTATATATATATATATATATAACCTTAAATATAAAAAAAGAAAACCCTTGCTTTTATGAAATATATATATATTTCTAAATATTCATATAATTCTAGAAACACAGTTGCATCAATAATACACACAAATAAAATGTGAAGTCATTTTATTGGCCACCACAGGACATAGGATGTGGTTTGAACCCCTGTGGATGTGGTAGTACTAATATATACCGCTAGATGTCACTCTGGAGAAGTGTTTTGAACTGTTTGGTTAAAATACTGTGCTGTTTCACGAGGCTTCACTTTGCCCTTCACTATTTGAGCCTTGCCAAAGAAACATTTCCGTCAACTGCTGGAAGGTACAATAAAGTGCATCTATTCAGCCATCCATCTAATTTGATAATGGTAAGTTTTAGCACACCTGATGTAACAATAGTATTAGAATGCAGTTAATGGTTTAAATAGACAGGAAAGGATGGCAGACCACTGGCTGAGATTGATGGGTGAGCAGAAAGTACAAATGATAAATAAAAGCTTGCACTAATAGTCTATTGACAACATATTATCATGGAACCCATTATCACCACACGAGATATAGACTATTGCCTAAAAGAGCATTAATTTGCGACCTTCAATAGACGGACAATAGCAAGCAACACTGCACCTGTAGGCTTGGCGGACAAGTTATCCGGCACATATACTGAAGGCCATAAGGAAGATCCAAGCACTCAGTCTGTGGTGGACATGTGGTGTTTTGCAGCGAGCATGCATCTATGTCCACTTCGCAATTTTCCCCGTCAAAACCTGAAATGCACAGTTGTTTTTAGACAGTTGTATAAATGTTTAAGGCTATCACTTGGAAAACTCTAAACTCCATGTTAATCTAGAAAATTCTGTGCTCAAGTCTCTGACTCTTGAGATTTAGTAACAAGACAGACAGGAAAGCCAGGGCCTTCCTTCTTGTGAAATAGCATTACTATAGATCTACAGGCACATAGTAGCAGTTTATTCAGAGAATAGGGGATCTGTGATCAGGGATTATGGCAGGTTTGAACAGACATCTGAGGCACAAGGAGCTCAGGGTGACAAGCACCTGTAGGATACAAGATATCAGAGTAGAATTAGTGCGCAGGGCAGGTGCAGCTGTGGTATTACTTGATGGTGAGCCTTATGTTTCAAAGATTTAATTGTGCTTGGCATCTGTTAAAAAATTACAAATAACTTCTTGGCAGATAAAGCACATGTTAAATTGTTTCAGATGACCATAATCTCCATTTATTGGGGCTTGTAAGTAAGTATTATAAATAGTAAATTTGTAGAGAAATAACATAACACCTCCTATTTCTATTTTGTGGTTATGGGACCGCAACATTGTTTAAATTCTTTATTAGAATATTGCTGATTACACATCTACATCCCTCACAAGACCTTACAATATATGTAATTGTACAAAGCAACTGCTGTAGCTGTCATCTTTCAACAGGATGCTCGGTTCAAAGTTGGCCAGTTTCCCCATGTGGCAGAGGATTCTCCAGTTTTCTAGCCTAGTTCAAAGACATTCGGGTTAACTGAACTGGAAACTCTAAATTCCCTGTAGGAACAACTGTTCTTTTTTCAGACTGTGTATAAGCCTAGAGGTAGACTGGCAACCTGTCAAGGGCGTCTGGATGTCTGCCCCGGTCCAGGCTGAGGAAGACCCAAAACTCACTATAACACAGAAAGACTGATAAATATTTCTTCATGTTGACTTTATAGAAAATGCAAAAGCTTATATGTTTTAAAACAGCCATTAGTATAACATTCCTGGGATACTTTCCAAATGTCAAATTCAAAAGAGCAGATATAACTAGAAAATCTGCAATGGCTGAAGCCATTGCTGGAGTGTCTGCATCTCTCCCTCTCTCTCTCTCTCTCCCTCCCTCTCTCCCTCTACCCCTCTCCCTCTCTCCCTCCCTCTCTCCCTCTCTCTCTCTCTCTCTCTCTCTCTCTCTCTCTCTCGCTCGACTGGCTCCGTCCCAAAATTCTAAAGAATAAAGCCTAAAGAATAAAGCCTAAAGAATAAAGGCTAAAATAATTCCGCTGACACTCATAATGCCCAAATTCATTTTTAAATGGGGAAAAAGTACTAATACTTTTGAAGATTCTGCAAAAAGTACAAGTTGTTCAAATGTCAAAAGTAATAGCACACGTACTACTGCGAAAGCGATCGTAATGAGGTATAACATTTGAAATCGGTTGAAGCGTTAAGGAGTTGAAACTGGCTAAATGGAGTACTAATACTTTTGCAAATTCTTGCAAATTCTGTAAAAAGTACAAGTTTTTCAAATGTCAAAAGTGATAGCACACATACTACTGTGAAAGCGATCATAATGAGGTATAACATGTTGAAATCGGTTGAAGCGTTAAGGAGTTGAAACTGGCTAAATGGAAAATCATGAAAATATAATAATAAAAAATATGTGAAATACAAGAACATATAGTGCCTGCGTGACATCACGCAGACACTCAATTATTAAGATAATGTATCCTTATTCATTCAATATGATATTGCAGTTGCAAGAAAAAAAGAAAATTAGTATTTGGATATCCAAGTCTTCCAAATGGAAGAGGCTAAAGATTTAAGATAAAGTCAGTTTACTTTGGACTGGAGCTCCATGCAAGAGCTCACCTCGTTATCAATGATGATAAGAAGGATGAGGAATCAGGCCAGAACTACACGGAAGAACCTGGTCAATTACCTGAAGAGAGCTGGGACCACAGTTATTATTGGTAAAACAGTAGGCTGTCGTGGTTTAAAATCATGCATCGCACAGAAGGTTCCCCTGCTTAAGTCAGCACATGTCCAGGCCCGTCTGAAGTTTGCCAATGATCATCTGGATGATCCAGAGGAGCAAAGGAGAAAGTCATGAGGTCAAATGAGACCAAAATAGAACATTTTGGTGTAAACTCCTCTCCGTGTTCGGAGGAAGAAGGAGGATGAGTACCATCCCAAGAACACCATTCCTACTGTGAATCATGGGGGGAGAACATAATGCTTTGGGGTTGCTTTTCTGCACAGGGGACAGGACAATTGCACTGTATTAAGGAGAGAACGAATGGGGCTATGTATTGTGAGATTTTGGGCAACAACCTCCTTCCCACACAAGTCCTAGGAAGCCAGCTCAATGGACAAGAACAAGTCACGGGCAATAAACAGCTATGCCATGCCAGTGATCATAATAATAATGTGGCCAAAGAAGACATACAAACCACAGATGTTTAGACGCAAACGCTCCTCACCATGCATGGAGGGTTCCACCCCAAATCCAGAAACCTGAGACTGTACACTAACCGTAAGGAAGGAGGCCGGGGACGAATGACTTTGAGAGCCACTATCCAGGATGATACATCCAAGATCCACAAGCACATCAAGGACAAGGCCCTAACATATCACATGCTCAGTGAACGTCTCAGGCACAGAGGAAAGAAGAAGGCGTGGAATGTGAAGGCAAAAGTGGTGCCCGTGGTCATCGGAGCACTCGGGTGCGAGTGGCTACAGCAGATCCCTGGAAAAAATGCGGCCCTTGGGCTGAGCAAAATAATATGTCTGTTTGCCGTAACCCGATCGACCCAGTATAAAACTAGTCGACTGAAACACAAATATCAGCATTTTGTCAAAATGATGCCAAATTCTTTTATTTTACTAATATTTCGCCGACTCACCAACCGTACTTTCCAAAAGCGCTGTGTAGAATAATTTTATCGCGCTGGTGAATTTATTTTTCATCCCAAGGGATGAATAACACATTGCGCAACGCGTATGCGCTTACATTTTCAGTCCTCCATATGCTTCTGTATGAAACAGACCATGCAGGGG
Source organism: Eucyclogobius newberryi (assembly GCF_026437365.1). Taxonomy (NCBI): domain Eukaryota; kingdom Metazoa; phylum Chordata; class Actinopteri; order Gobiiformes; family Gobiidae; genus Eucyclogobius; species Eucyclogobius newberryi. The sequence goes on along the minus strand of NW_027316500.1, from coordinate 14,201,879 downwards.
AAACCCATATTGCCTCTTACCTGTTAGTTTGCCTCTGTCAGCGCCACTGAACTGGCCACCACTCATGCCGTTCTGCGTCATGGTGTGGCTTCATGTTAAATTTGACCTGCGCTTTGCATTCTGGGACATAAACACGCCCAGCAGCGTCATCACAACAAACATGGCGGCGCCCGTGTCCCCCCGCATTGCTCGCCTTCGCTACCAAAATAAAGGATAACGGCGTACAAAAGGTCGATTGAAATATCTTAAAATCGAGAGATTTAGTCTCCTGATCGGGTTGATTGAGACGTTTTCTGTCATTGACTGTTGAAGCCTTACCCCTGGTAAAAAAAAAAAAATAAGAATTTACCTACCTACCGACCGACTCACTTGAAAAATGTTGGGTCGGGTTACAGCAAACATACAATTTATTTGGGGTAGCTTTGTGGAAAAAAAATTGGACACCCCTGCTATATAGTGAGGTTTTATGTGTTAATTGACAACATTATGATCATGATTGCTGTGCTTCCATTACATCATGTCTGAGACCCTCATCCACTGCGTCTCATTCTGTAGATTCCCAGTGAGGGCTCATAGAAGCGGGCAATGGATTTGCCAAACACATGGTCAAAGCAGTGCCAACAGCACAGAGCTCCTGGGAACCTCCATCCATGAATGTAAATTTAGACTCAGACGGTAAGGGACAATAAGCAATTACTGAAAATGTATATTAATGAGCGCTTCCTAGTCAAATATTTGTACAACTCCAAACTGGCAATGGATTCATGGTTTTCTTATGTCGTCAATCAATCTGTAAACTGACTCAACCTCTAGTGGGGCTTTATGATGAGGATCTCTCCCATTGCTGTATTGTCATGTTTTAATATTTGTGAATTTTAAAGATTAAATTGAAAGAAACAATTTGAAGCAAAATCCAGCAGTAGAATTTCACAAACCAAAGTACTCTTTGTGCCAGTCCCAAACCCATGTAAATAGAGATTATTCATCAATGCCAAAGTCAAACTAATCAGACAGGATGCACTTTGGCTTGCAGTGGAGTCCCCAGAAGGGAATTGCTGAAAGCCGAGAAGCTGCATATGCATGAAATAGTAAACATAGTACTCATACGTACCTATAGGACATTTGCATTTGTAGTGTCCCACCAAATCCGAACATGTGCCATTGTGTTGACAGGGACTTGAGTCGCACTCATTGATCTCCGCCTCACAGTGGGTTCCTGGGAAGAAGCATTAAAGATGTATTAAACAATTTGCATAGTGTTTTTGTTTTTGACTTTGTTCGGCTGGATTATTGAGTGTTTTCATCGTGATGTGCGCTAGCTCTGAGCTAGCCCCCGGCCCCCCCGCGCCCTCCGGCCGTCCTGACGTACAGTATGCCGCCGGTACACGTTTATATAAAAGAGGAACTTCATGAATGATCGGGACACGCACTGGAATCGCTTTAATTCAACTTGTTTTGACTTTGTTCGGCTGGATTGAGTGTTTTCGTGTCATCGCGATGTGTCTTGGCTCCGAGCCCCCCCGGCCCCCCTGCGCCCCCCCGGCCGGCGCCGTACCGCGTTTACACAAAGGAGGAACTAATGAAACTGCGGAGAACAGTCGTCTTACCCGGAGTTCGTCACGTTATTCCGGCGGACATCCTAAGATTTTTATAAGAGATCTTCTACTGAGAGTGTTTTTCAAACTTCCTATAAGTTATTTGTTCTTTTCTTCTGTATCTATCTCTGTATCTACCTGCGTTGCATCAATGGAATTTCCCCATGTGGGACAATAAAGGATTATCTTATCTTAGTGTGTTCATCTCCTCCTATTGCACAGAAGCCAAGATTGAGGTTTCCCTACATAACATCCAATCACAAAGTTTAATTACATTTGTATAGGGTAAATGGCACATGAAGTAGAGCACAAATAAGGCTCAAGGACCCAACGTTTGTAATGGAAATGGGTTTTGAGCTACAGCAGCATCAGCCCTTATGCTGCTGAGTTTGAGGAGTGGAAGTGTCTCCAGGAGCAGGTTATTAATTTAAAATGTCCTATCATCAATAACACAGCAGCAATGGCATGAAGAGAAAGTTCCTTCATGACAGCAGCAACCTCATGCTACAGCACAAACACTATGATTGATATCATCTGTGCACTGGATGCTACAAGTCATTACAAAAAAGAAAATCCTGAGCTCTGTAGCAGTAAAATGAACAAGTAAATCATGTTTATTCCAATTAGGCCAATAAATGTGAAAGAATCCATGTCTATGTTCAAAAAATCCTCTAAATACTTACAAATTAATTTCTTAATTAAAAATCATCATTGTGTTCTATAAATTGAGGATAATAAGTAATTTGTCATCAGGGCCGGCCCAGCCTATAAGCGAACTAAGCAGCCGCGTAGGGCCCCGAGGCGTTAATAGGGCCCCCAATCTGGCAACCCGTTTTATGCGAAGTGCAAGCGCAGCGTGCGCCACTAGTGTAGTAGCGCTGCTGGCGCGGCAGCGCACACAGCGGTAACATATAACGCACAAACCACATTTATTTGTAATGACAATCTGGCAACCAGGGCACCAGACCTGCGCTGATTGGTCAACTTCATTGTGCGCGAGCAGAACGAGAGCAAAACATAAGCACAACACAACGTGGTCCCTGCGTGGTCCTCATGTCCAGAGGAATATATCCCCCCGATGCCGAAAAACGAAAGAAGAAACTTCTTGACGATGTAAAGAAACTGCAAACTCAACAACACTCTCCAGGTATTGAACTTATCTTACAAAGAGACGGTTAATGCTGCTGTTTGAAACAACACGATTCTGTCACGTTAGTTCGCTCAGGCTGGAGGCGACGAGAGCTCTGCACCGCATAATAATATGTCTGAATGAAAGATAATAAGCTTAACATTTACACCAGCCCGGGAGTGTGAGCTGCAGGTGAGGCCGGTGAGGGGCCTCTATGCCCCGGGTCACTAAGAGGCGGAGATCCGGTCCGGACGAGCGCCGTCTCGTCCAGAACCTCTGACGTGAGACTTTGGAGTGAACAGTGTGCGGCCCCTGTCCCGGGCCCCTGTGCCGGGCCCCTGTGCAGCCTCAGTTAGAGATGAGCGGGTTTGAGTGTGAGATCAATCGTGACTCGTGATGTCTGTTTTACTTTGACTTCTTAACGTGGATTGAGAGGAACGTAAAGGTTTATGCGTGTAAGGTCCATCAGCCAATCACATCGCAGCATTGTTTCATGCAGGAGTCCAGTGTGTGATGTTCTGATCAGAACAAACATTTATATTGTAATTCACTTTTAATAGAGCAATAAAACATTTCAATTTATTCAAAAAGCATCATTAGACTATTTGTTATAAATTATAATAAATTGATAGTGAAAAATGACCAGACATATTAAAATTACATCTGTTATAGAATAATACTATATATTTTTATATAAAAGTGGCAAAGTTGCAGAAACACAGTCTCTTCACTATAGCGAGGTTTGGACCTTCACTTCTAGTTCTGTTCATTCTCTGGGAATAACATGTTTGCACTGTGTAGCTTTATGAGTGTTATCAAGCAATGCTTATGCCATTTGTTTAATTTAATATAACTTGTTTTGTCACTTTGGCAAGAAGGAACAGTTGGGAGCAGTAAAAGATAAATTATTAAGGATAACTATTACTTTTACATTTTCAGTTAAAATGAATAAATTTTACCATAATTATTTTTCATTGCCAATATTGTATTGAGTAATTAAGTACACTATTGTATTAATAACTGGCTTTAATCATTTTCTCCTGGCACAGTTTCATCACATCATCATTTTATAGCATTACAACCTCAACATTTTACTCTTACTTTAGCCGGCTGGAAAACATTAAAATGCACCAGAAGACCCAAAAAAGGTCTGAAAATTTCTGGGGGAGGGCCCCCAGACCCCCCTGTTTATTAATTTAAACTGCTAATGTGGCTGTCGACCCTTAACGCCCACAAATACGCCCAAAAACATATCTGGGACGTGTGTTATTTGTACAGGGAGTAGAGGTGATGTCAGCGGAACACCAAGTTGCATTGTGGGATTTAAGTTATCAATATTTGAGCTTGTGAGGTGTTGAGAATAAACTAACTGGCAAACGGATGCCCTGGAGTTTTGGTGCGCTTTGTTTGCGTTGAAGAAAGTTCCCATATGTGGATTGTTCACTGACAATGGCAATAAAACTGATTCTGATGACGTGGTGAGGGGCCCCCAAAAATGTTTTCGCTTAGGGCCCCCTGAAGGCTTGGGCCGGCCCTGTTTGTCATGCACATACATTTTCTGTCTGTTGAGGGTTAAGCCATGTAGGGCATCTGGAGTTACACCCTGTGCTATAGCAGTGTGCAAATCTCTTCACATTAGTCTGCCGTGACAGTGCTGTATGAAAGGAAGAGCAGTCTGAAACCCCCTGTTGTACAAGTACATGCACATAAACCCATGAAAATTAAATGGTCCAGCAACTCTAGTTTGATTAACACTGAGTTATGATCTATGATGGAGTACAGTGTTTTTTGTTTTTTTTTCAGGGCAAAGCCTGAGATTAAATTGGCCTTTCTATGCTGCATGGCTCAAAATTCCAAAGCAAAAATCCCAAGATGGCAGAAAATGATGAATTCTATCAGTCACTAAGACCTGCCACAGTAGGAGAGACAATTTTCAAGAGGTACCAGATTTGAGCTTTGAACAGAGGGAGAAAAACATGTTCTTGTAATGCTCTGTAAGGCCTTATCTGACTGACAGGGGAAGCAGTCGGGGCTTAAGATAGGGAGGACAGTATATGCTGAGATGAGAGCATGGAAATATGGACTGGCTCTTTAGGAATTGTAATTCTACATGTTTCGTATATGTTTATTTGGTATTACAATATTAATATGTGTGATTGAATAGGGCTTCTGAAGCCCCCTATGATGACAACACAAACAAGGCAGTTTACGTCGCCCGGATCGGCGTCACCGGGGCCCCATCCTGGAGCCAGGCCTGGGATGGGTGCTCCATGGCGAGCGCCTGGTGGCCGGGTCTTACCCCACGGGGCCCGGCCGGGCACAGCCCGAAAGAGCGACGTGGGGCCGCCCTCCCGTGGGCCCACCACCCGCAGGAGGATCCATAAGGGGCCGGTGCAGAGAGATCTGGGCGGCAGTCGACGGCAGGGGCCTCGGCGACCAGATCTCCAGACACAGAGACTAACTCTGGGGACAGAAAATGTCACCTCGCTGGGGGGGAAAGAGCCTGAGCTTGTGCGGGAGGTTGAGCGATACCGACTAGATATAGTCGGCCTCACCTCCACGCACAGTTTGGGCTCTGGAACCCATCTCCTCGAGAGGGGCTGGACGCTCCACTTCTCTGGTGTTGCCCGCGGGGAGAGGCGGCGGGCTGGTGTGGGCTTGCTGATAGCCCCTCTGCTCAGCCGCCACGTGTTGGAGTTTACCCCGGTGAACGAGAGGGTCGCGTCCCTCCGCCTTTGGGTGGGGGACAGGTCTCTCACTGTTGTGGCGGCCTACGGGCCGAACAGCAGTGCAGAGTACCCGGCCTTCTTGGAGTCCTTGGGAGGGGTACTGGACAGTGCACCGACCGGGGACTCCGTTGTTCTACTGGGGGACTTCAACGCCCACGTGGGCAATGACAGTGACACCTGGAGAGGGGTGATCGGGAAGAACGGCTTCCCCGATCTGAACCCGAGCGGTGTTCAGTTATTGGAATTCTGTGCTAGCCACGGATTGTCCATAACGAACACCATGTTCAAGCACAAGGGTGTCCATCAGTGCACATGGCACCAGGACACCCTAGGCCGGAGGTCAATGATCGACTTTGTTGTCGTGTCATCTGACCTCCGGCCGCGTGTCTTGGGACACTCGGGTGAAGAGAGGGGCAGAGTTGTCAACCGATCACCACCTGGTGGTGAGTTGGATCCGCTGGCGGAGGAGGAAGCCGGACAGACTTGGCAGACCCAAGCGCATTGTGAGGGTCTGTTGGGAACGCCTAGTGGAGCCCTCTGTCAGTAGGGTATTCAACTCGCACCTCCGGGAGAGCTTCTCCCATGTCCCGGGGGAGGCTGGTGACATTGAGTCCGAGTGGACCATGTTCTCCGCCTCCATTGTTGATGCGGCTGCTCGGAGCTGTGGTCGCAAGGTCTCCGGTGCCTGTCGTGGCGGCAACCCCCGAACCCGGTGGTGGACACCGGAAGTAAGGGATGCCGTCAGACTGAAGAAGGAGGCCTATCAGGCCACTCTGGCTTGTAGGTCTCCGGAGGTCATCGACGGGTATCGGCAGGCCAAGCGAGCCGCGGCTCGTGCTGTCGCAGAGGCAAAAACCCGGGCCTGGGAGGAGTTCGGGGAGGCCATGGAGGAGGACTATCGGTCGGCACCAAAGAAATTCTGGCAAACCGTCCGGCGCCTCAGGAGGGGGAAGCAGTGTCTCACCAACACTGTTTACGGTGCGGGTGGAGGCCTGCTGACCTCGACTGGGGATGTCGTCGGACGGTGGAAGGAATACTTTGAGGATCTCCTTAATCCCTCAGTCACGTCTTCCGAAGAGGAAGTAGAGACCGGGGACTCGGAGGCTGGCTCATCCATCACCCAAGCTGAAGTCACTGAGGTTGTTCGCAAACTCCTCGGTGGCAGGGCTCCGGGGGTGGATGAGATCCGCCCTGAGTACCTAAAGTATCTGGATGTTGTAGGACTGTCTTGGTTGACACGTCTCTGCAACATCGCGTGGCGGTCGGGGACCGTGCCTCTGGACTGGCAGACCGGGGTGGTGGGCCCTCTGTTCAAGAAGGGGGACCGGAGGGTGTGTTCCAACTACAGAGGGATCACACTCCTCAGCCTCCCGGGTAAGGTCTATTCCAAGGTACTGGAGAGGAGAATCCGACCGATAGTCGAACCACGGATTCAGGAGGAGCAGAGTGGTTTTCGTCCCGGTCGTGGAACACTGGACCAGCTCTATACCCTCCATCGGGTGCTCGAGGGTTCATGAGAGTTTGCCCAACCAGTCCACATGTGCTTTGTGGATCTGGAGAAGGCTTTCGACCGTGTCCCTCGGGGTGTCCTTTGGGGGGTGCTCCGGGAGTACGGGGTCCGGGGCCCTTTGCTCAGGGCTGTCCGGTCCCTGTATGACCGGAGCAGGAGCTGTGTTCGCATTGCCGGCAGTAAGTCAGACCTGTTCCCAGTGCATGTTGGACTCCGCCAGGGCTGCCCTTTGTCACCGGTTCTGTTCATAATTTTTATGGACAGAATTTCTAGGCGCAGTCAGGGGTCGGAGGGTGTCCGGTTTGGGGACCACAGGATCTCATCTCTGCTGTTTGCAGACGATGTTGTCCTCGACCGGAAAAAGGTGGCTTGCCCTCTCCAGGTGGGTGGGGAGTCCTTGCCCCAAGTGGAGGAGTTCAAGTATCTCGGGGTCTTGTTCACGAGTGAGGGAAGGATGGAGCGTGAGATCGACAGGCGGATCGGTGCAGCGGCTGCAGTGATGCAGTCGCTGCATCGGACCGTTGTGGTGAAGACGGAGCTGAGCTGAAAGGCAAAGCTCTCTATTTACCGGTCGGTCTACGTTCCTACCCTCACCTATGGTCATGAGCTTTGGGTAGTGACCGAAAGAACAAGATCGCGGATACAAGCGGTCGAAATGAGTTTCCTCCGCCGTGTGGCTGGGCGCTCCCTTAGAGATAAGGTGAGGAGCTCGGCCACACGGGGGGAGCTCGGAGTAGAGCCGCTGCTCCTCCACGTCGAGAGGAGCCAGCTGAGGTGGCTCGGGCATCTGCTCCGGATGCCTCCTGGGCGCCTCCCTCGGGAGGTGTTTCAGGCATGTCCCACCGGGAAGAGGCCCCGGGGAAGACCCAGGACACGCTGGAGAGACTATGTCTCTCGGCTGGCCTGGGAACGCCTCGGGATCCCCTCGGAGGAGTTAGAGGAAGTGTCTGGGGAGAAAGAGGTCTGGGAGTCCCTGCTCAGACGGCTGCCCCCGCGACCCGGCCCCGGATAAAGCGGCAGAAGATGGATGGATGGATGGATGTGATTGAATAGGAAGTATTTTCATGTATGGGTGTACAACTGTATTTATCACTTTTACCATAATATTTTGAATCCCATCAACTGAAACTTATCAATTTACTTTGTAGAAATACAATAAAGACATGTAAAAAGTAATATTTTTCTCACCAGTGAAACCATGGAAGCATTTGCAGACAAACTGCGGAGGAGATGATGGCTGATTTGTTGTGATGCAAGTGGCACCGTTCACACAGCGGTTTGCATTTATCAGACAAGCATCTGCTGCATATTGACAAAACTCTCCAGTCCATCCAGGGGCACAGACACACTGCATGAAAACAACAAAGAAAGCAGGGATAAAATCATCTTTGTGAACTCTATGCAAGGGTTGTCAATACAAAATACAGATACTAAAAACTAGCATCAATATATATATATATATATATATATATATATATATATATATATATATATATATATATATATATATAAAGAAAACACACATACAACAAAATATATCTAATTAGTTAAGTATAATCTTGATTTCTAACAGAACTAGTATAAATTACATGTTAATATTAAAGAAAGTACTATGATTTTGTGTTGAAACTAAACCAGGCAAGTCCAAACTAAGGCCCGGGGGACAAATGCAGCCCTCTGACCAATTTTTGTTGGCCCTCCCACTTCCTGCTAAGTTGGTCCAAACAACAAAAAGTACTGGTACTTTTGACTATAAACTTTGAAAACAAGCATTTTGATGTTATACCAACCTAATATTAATGTTACAAGTCTTATTAAAGGTGTGGAGGCTCAACAAAACTATGTCAAATGCAAAATTTCGAATGATTCACTTCATTCGACCAATTCGACATTGTCGGGTTGTTTGTGGCCCCTCTGCTCCGTACAAGTTTCAAAATGCGGCCTTGAAAAAAAGTGAAAAAGTAAACTGTTAATTTCTCATTGTTGCATCAACATCGGTATTGAATATTGAGCCTTTTCCTTAGTATCAAAATAAATATTGAAGTTATAGTAGTATGACAACACTATCCCGTGTACTACTTTGATAAAAACACATTTTTGTTATCCTTTGTGCTAAACCCAAGCTTGAACAAAAGCGTTATGCAAGATCAACACATAAGAACCTCAAAAGAGACATATTATGCTAAGTCAGCTGTTTGAGCTTTAACCTTGTTACAACAGTGTTTCCTCATCATTAGTGTACTCAAAGTTGTATTTTGATTGATTCATGTATGTTTGAACACCTCTAGTCCCTGAACATCCTTTGGTATGTTTATCAGTAGAAGTTATGAACTCTCCAAATAATGTCACCTGTCGCGCATGTTTGTTTAGTCAATCCACATGGTCCACGGGCCCTACGACCGTCCCATTCAACCGAAATTGTGAGATGACCACATTGAGATAGTCTCAAGAGGATGCTCTAGTGAGAAACTAATGTTTCTTGTCAAAACCTGTAATTGTCAATTGCCTGTGTCTTAGACCTGCTGTCTGAATGACAGAAGCAGTACACGTGCTTTCATCTCAGTGAGAATCTCACGTCTTCTGTGATTGGCCGAAACCTCATGCGGGTTTGTTTTGTTTCCTTCTTCCGGGCAGTGCTTAGGCGCGTTGCTAGAGCCAAATCTCTTGATCATTTGCTGCGCCGCGTCTTGCCGCAAAAAAGCTTTTCCAACTTTTCTGCACCAGCCGCGTTGGCGACGGCGACGTCCCGCTCCGCGCGCGGGCCACGGCGCGCCGTGCTCCCCCGCACGCACCCGCCATGCACCCGCCGTGCTCCCCATACGCACCCATCGTGCTCCCCCGCACGCACTTGCGCACCCACCCGCACCCGCACCTTCATGAGCTTGACATATCACAATAATTCTGTTTTTGGAGGCATAAGTATAATATAATAAAATATATATTCAAACGTATGTATATTATGTATAATTTATTTATTATATTAAAATGTGTGGAGAAAAGACAATATATTATGATCAAATAAATAATTAGTGATAGTGATAATTTAGGCCGATACCATACCGATGTTATTATGAACCGATTATTTTTTTTATACATTGTTTTGTTATTTTAAACACTTGTATTTACAATAAATTAAAATAAATAATTATACAGGTTGTTCCTCCTATAATAATCTATTTTACAATGTCTAGAACCAGAGAGAACACATGAAAGTCTGATAGGGCTATAATATATTCAACACATGTTTTGGTAAGCTATGATTATTCTTTATTAGAGTAAAATTAGCCTTCACACTGTTTTATTTAGATTATTTCTCAGATTTTAGTGTATCTCTGAACCTCTCCAGTCCATGTGTCGTCATCTTGCTCCGCCTACTCCAGTAACAGCAGCATCGACAGTCGCTTCTCCTCAGACTGTGTGTGATCACGCAGAGTCTAAACTGATCGTTTAGGAGTCAAATAATGTCTGAATTTGTTGCTCTTATATTTAATGATATGTTCTGTCTAAAACTAGAGTTCTAGAGTTTTAAAATCTGTAACTTTGTCATGTCTGGGTCTTTTGACTAAGAATAAAGACTGGATTCAAGTTTACAGTCTGTAATCTTAGAATAGAGCGGCCTCTGCCTACAAAGCTGTCATTTTCTCCCTGTTTCTGAAGGGACTGCAGAGTTAACTCTTTCACTAACATGGCTTGACATCATGGACTGATATTGGTGGTTTTGGACTGAAACCGGTGGTTTTGGACTGAAAACTCAATTACCTGAATATTGCTCGATAGATCGGTGCACCCCTAAGGTGAATTGACCTTTTCTCGAAGTATAAATGGTCTCCTGCTCACGCAAACAAGATGTAAGATCCTGTAAGCCCTGAATTCCCTGTATGAGAGGTCTGCTGAAGAGGAGAACATTCAAAGAGCTGATAAATCAAAGAGCTCATTGAAGAACGTGTGTGAAAGGTCTGTGAAGGATCCCCAGAAGAACATTGCTCGAGTGGAGGGACGTCACGACACCAGGAAGAAGCTGGAGGAGGAAAATCTCTTACAGCAGCATTCATAGCATGAATCTTAACAAAATGATAATTGATTCAATGGAGACGGCGCAGAGATCCAAGCAAAAGAACCTTCAGATTGATGCAGAAGGCAGACTAGATTCATTCTGAGACTCAGCCTTGTATCATCAACAGAAACATTTTGGTTAAAAGTCGCCATGAGCGTAGCGGTGTAGTTTGCATTGATTTTTGAATAGTGATGTGGCGATGAAAGGTTAAAAATAAACTCATTTTGTAGAGTTTTTTTTTTTTTAATTTGCAGCATTATAGAGTGCTGCGCCGGTCATATTTTGTCTGGACCTCACTATTTCATTATGGCTCAAACATTGAATTACTTACCTGATATGAACCAATTACGCTCAAGCACAATCCCTCATTTAGGCAGCTGATATTGAGCAGCCTGCAGTAGTCAATTATTTCTTCACAATTCTTCCCGGAAAATCCTTTCAGACATCTGTTGAGAGGAAAAGTCAGTGTTGTCAAAATTAATTCATCTCAGGCCAGCCGACCTAACAAGCAGTTTTGATTTGTTTACTAGATAAACTGGGACATAATGTTATTTTCTTTATGACCTCTTTAGGAAGTAGGGCCACGTGTGCCCATTACAGTCTGACTTCAGCTGCTAAATTGATAGCTACAGAGCTGAGTAATTGTTGTTTATGAAGCATGTGTGTCTGGTTTACTGTAAAGGCTTACCTGATTTACTTTGTCTATGCGGTAAGCATACTAAACATGATTATTATTGAAGCTTTTATAAATAAATATGAACACAAACTCAGTATCCTAGTTTGGAAATGCTCTCAACTGAGCATTTCACTCAATGCCACAAACATCAATAATATTAATTTGTGTCTTGACAAAATTAGGGTGGCAGTTGGTTCATTAATGATCCTAACTTACAATGAATAATATTCACACAAATAATATCTTGATATATTAATATATTGTTCTATCCCATTATTGACCATTGAATTACTTACTTAGGCCACAGTTATTTTATTACTTGGTTTACGGATTTTTAAATGAAACATATTGAACAGGCGGCGAAATATAGGCGAGTGTAACAGTAGATTTAGCATGTTTTGCATTGGTAGAATTGACGCTTCTAAGTGTGCAGCCTTAGTCACGGCAAAACGCTTGAGAAAATGTGGTAAACGGGTTAAAAATGTGTATTTGCGATATAAAGGAGTTAGTGCTGCGCGTAGCAGACACGGAAACGGGCGCGCATGTCTTCTCATGCTCTTCCGGGGCCGCGCACAGGGACGGACCACAGTCACAGACTCCCGCAGGATTTTGACGAAAAATTGCTTCACGCGCTCTTATCTTTTGACTTAACATCGCTTTTTATATTTCATTTAAAGCTATTTTGCGTTGTCGGCGGTACTTTATAAAAAAAAAAAAGATAATCATTTATTTTATTGATATTGTAGAAATCAATCATCTAAGTGCGGCGGATCCGTAAACCAAGTAATACAATAACTGTGGCCTTACTTGCTTTTTAATTAACAAGAAATTATGAAAACTCCTTTCAGCATCTGGCCAACATAATATATTATTTGTGTGGATTTTGATTCTGATATAAATGCTGGAGCTGGTTTAAGCAGGAAGTGTGGTATGTCTGTGTGTGATACTAATCAGGCATCAAAGGCACACTTTGATCTGCTCCCTGCAGCATTACGGCCGTAAAGGCAGCAAATAGTTAAAACTAATGCACACTTGTAGGCTTAAATATTGTGTAGTTATTACTTTAATTCATCAAATAATTATCTCATAATTCACCTCTAGGATGTCACTAAGGCAATATCCAAGAATGGGTGAATGTAGTTACGGAGATGCCAAATCTTGCCCGCTGTGTGTGTATTAGCTTCCTGTTATATGCAAAATGTTAAGGACTTTTTACATTAAAAAATATATATAATATTTTGTTCTTGTTTAATTGTTAATTGCTATGACAACGGTCTTAATTTATCATTATTCTGAAACCCATGGATAGTCCACTCCAGTTCTATTACAATTGCAGGTTTCAACATAATGAGAATAAATCACTATGTGAAGCTTCACTGAGTGACTGCTTTTTCTGCCTTGAACCTGTATCAGAGTTTAGACCAGGTCAGTGTCTAAATTAGCTATAAAACACAGATCCACCTTTCAATCTGTTTCAATGTTTTCAGTTCTGCTCATTTTGTTCAATCGCAAAGCTCTGCACAGTACAACTTTGATTTGGAATTTACTAAACCAGCCTGGAGATTAAAAAAATAAATCAGTGTTTGTTATCTCAGAAAAGATCATTATGCAGTGCGTTCTCTTATTCCAAATCTGTAAACTGTCCCTTGTTTTTACCTGCAGATGTAGCCACTTCCGTTGGACACACAAGTGGCATTGTTGAGACACGGTGAAGGGCTGCAGAGGTCGAGTCGATGGCTGCTGCACTGAGAAGTCTGAGGAAAATTTGTCAGTTCTATTTTTCTTACGTCGTTTGGTGTTTCACTATGGGAATCACTTTGGGTGTGACCAACCATGGATCTGTTCCTAACAGACAGGATGACTGTATCTTGGGCTCCGACCCCTCTTATCATACAGTTGTCCTCTTAATACCCCATCATTCTCGCTTTCTTTCCCATGAAGACCACAACATTGAAACTCCTTCAGCGTTTTGGGCCAGACAGCTAGTTTCTGTTAAACTTTTCATAGACGAACCGTATCGGATATCATTGACGAGCGCAGTTGCTGGCTTGGGTCTCACGCCGGGTTAGTTCTCACAAACTTCTTACACTATTATTAGGACAGTTAGGACTACCGCAGTGGTTATGTCATCTAGTGTTGTTTTCCAGGCAAGTAGCACTTGATAAGCTACTACAAACTAGCTTTAAGGATTAAGTTGCTAATCAGTGTTATTAGGGTTAACGTGTCAAGGCAGCCCTTTTTTTGACCAGTTAACATGAATTTGTTAACGGGTCAGACGCAGTGTGTGGTTTTGCTAACGTGTTACGACAAGCAGCCTCCACCAGGGCTGACCAGTCTGGCTTGAACTCCGAGCGTTGGTTCATACAGTCTAACTACTATGCATTTACACTGGTTCTTCTCTCCTCTCAGGCATGTCAGCTCCCGCTCCCACCATGTTTGGGCAAAGACCTTCATCCGATGTGCATTTTCATTATCTCAACCACCTCCCAAGCAGCTCATTCCTGCTGTTCCTGCGTGTATGAAGGAGATGAGGTGGTTCTGGGCTAACCAGCTGAAGGGCAAGCTCCCAGTTCAAGGATACTCTAAACTGGAAGTACATGGGATGAAAGAGTTGAGGTTGGCTGAACACCCAGCAGTGGAGCCCTCTATGGCCACCTCCACCCTAACCGCCGTGCCGTCTCAGCCTCAAGTAATGTTCCCCTTACCAGTAAAATGGAGAGGGTACCATACTCAGTTTTTCAACGCACTTACAATTATGCGGCAAAGTCTGCACGTGTGCTGAATACTGTGACTTTGCTGTTTGCTTACCAGGGTGAGATATTTGAGGAAATGGGCCAACAACTGGACATGGTTACACCCAACCCGGTCCTCTGGGAGGAAATCTGTGCGGTGAATGACCTCCTACTACACTCCGCGCATGGAGCTGATCAGGGCTGCGGCTGAGTGATGGGACTCGCAGTTAAGGGGGTCTGTGGCTTAACCACTCAGGTCTGGACACACAGAAGGCAGAGGTCATGGATGCGGCTTATGACCCCACCACAAATGAATGAAACTAGCACTCTCCGTAAACAAGAGGGTGAAGCCTTCAATGTATGCCTACCTCGTAAACAGCCTTCTCATCCAGTACAAGCCCACAAAGGAGCTCCCACTGGAACCTACTGGGGCCAGGGTGTTCAGAGCAGGCACCGGGCCAGAGAAGACAGCAGAAGCAGCAGTGGTCAGGCAATCCCAAACCATGGAGCAAACACTCATATGCAGCAGCAATGGCAAAAAAAATTCTCCTCAGACCCTGGGGGTGGCAAAAAGAAGTGCACAACCTAGCAGTCCTGCCTTTTCACTGCCCCCCTCCATCTAAAAAGAGGAAAATTAAGTTGAGCCCAGACTAAGTTCAGTGGCCCTGGTCAGTTTGACAGGCGTTTGCTCTCCCCTCGCATGGTGCAAGGGATGAGCCATGGGTCACAGAGTCACAAAGCACTCAAAGTCACAAAGCAAAATAAAGTTTTCACACTCGCTTCCAAGCTACGGGCTTAGGGCGCAAAAATTTGACAAAAAAGAAAACATTAAATTAAAATTGAATACTCCCCAATTCTTGCCACAAGAGGGAGCTTACGCTTAGTCTTTGGCAAAGGCCTCGACTCCTTCCAGAGGATTGACATCACTGGGGATGTCTGTGGGCGCACTTGCTGTCTGGACAGAGCAGTGGCGCGCATGCGCAGTGTACCCATGGATTCTCTCCACTAATCAACACGGTTACAGACTACAGTTCGCAATAAAACCCTCTACTTTCAACGGGGTGTTGACCTCTGTGGCCAAAAGAGATGCAGCTCTCATCTTAGAGGACGAGATCACATCCCTGCTGAACAAACAAGCTATATGCATTGTTCCAGACAGCGACTGCCAACAAGGTTTTTACTAAAAAAAGGTTTGCTATTTCCTGGTTCTTAAGAACGGTACTGTGTCCTATTCTGGACCTCCGTGTTTTAAACAAACATTTGAGGAAATACAAATTCCGAATGTTGACACACAAGGTGCTCTGTCACTCAATACCCGAGGATTGGTTCACCACAATCGATCTTTCAGATGCGTATTTACACATTTACGTGCACCCAGAACACAGGAAATTTCTCAGTTTTGCATACAGGGAGTGTATGGAGGCAGCACTAGCTCCGCTGCGAGCCAACAGGATCAGAATATTCTCTTACAGAGACGATTACCTGGTGTGTTCCAACTCACAGGAACGTGCAGTGAGTGCTCTGGGTTTTAGAATAAACCATGCAAAGGGCCGGTTAGAGCTATTCTATCGGGGGGCAACGGTGATGTTCAAGACGTGCCTCCACTTTGCTGGTCTCATGGCGTCAGTAATCTCTGTCGTTCATCTGGGTCTATTGATGATGAGAGATTTTCAACGCTCGATTGCAGCATTGCACAACATCTCCACCACAGGATGTAGGTGGATTCAGCGTGTCTTGGCGCTCCGCCAGTACCCACACCTTGGCTGCAGGGGTCCCGCGGTGTCAAAGAGAGTGACACTAACAACAGATGCCTAATTATCGGGGTGGGGGGTACACAGGGCCCAGCTTTAGCCCAAATGCACATCAATGTGCTGGAACTTAGAGCAGTGTTTCTGGACCTGAAACACTTTCTGCAGTTTATCCAGGGCCAACATGTTCTTGTAAAAATGGACAATGTGACGGTTGTTGCATACATCAATCGCCAGGGGGCACACGCTCACTGAAACTGCACAAATTGGCTCAGAGGATGATTTTGAGGAGCAGTACCAGACTTCTGTGTCTCCGAGCAACTCATGTTCCAGGACCCCTCAACAGAGGAGCCGATCTACTGTCTCGGGGGAACCCTCTATATGGTGATGGAGTTGCTGTGGCAGAAATACAGTCAAATGCAAAGTGTCCGCTTTTCTTTACCCTCTATGCGTTTCCACCAAAAAAATCTAATCTCACCCACCCTAGCTCGAGTGAGCAGGGACTATTGCACCTCTTGATTGCCCCATGCTGCCTGTCTAAGCCATGGATGGCAGAGATACAGCTACAGCTTCTGTGGGACGAGCCATGGCCCCTTCCCCTGAGAAGGAACTTATTATCTCAGGCAGGCAGAGAGATTTACCACCCCCACCCGGACCGAGTGGTACTTTGGGCCTGGCCCATGATAGGTGGAATCTGAATGCTGCCGGTCTCCCTGCACACGTTATTGATACTATTCAGTGTGCTAGGGCTACTTCCACTCACTCTTACAATTGTAAGTGCTGCGTGTTTGAGGAGTGGTGTGAGGCCAAACAGATCATTTCTTTTCAATATTGTGTGTCTGATGTTTTGTGCTGTTTGCAACAATTGGTAGACAAGCATAAAACTTTCTCTACTATCAAGGTCTATTTGGCTACCATTTCGGCCTGCCATGTGGGTTTTGGAGATAAAACAATGGGTCAGCACCCCCTGATCTGTCGTTTTATGAAGGGTATACACAAATTCTAGTAGTCAAACCCTTGGTCCCCCTGTGGAATTTGTCGATTGTGCTGGATGCTCTTTGCCATCACCCTTTTGAGCCTTTGAAGACTGTAACCTTGATATATGCTATATATAGTTTAGCTCCTTGCTTTGGCATCAGCAAAATGTGTGAGTGAATTCCAGGCCTTATCTGTGAACCCAGCATGCACGCAGTTTTCTCCTCCTGGGTTGTCTAAGATGCGTTTGTGCCCCAACCCAGCCTTTATGCCAAAGGTGGATTCGGCCTATAGCTGCGCCGCTTTAGAGCTTGTAGCTTTTCATCCCCCTCCTTTCACCTCCTCTGAGGAACAATGGCTTCACTCCTTATTATTACAAGTATACGTTGAAAGGACAGCTAACCTTAGAAAGGCTGACCAGTTGTTCGTGTCCTGGGTTTCCTCCCATATGGGCAAGCCGGTGTTCAGTCAGAGACTTTCTCACTGGATTGTTGAAGCTATATCGCATGGCACCCCCGCAGGGATTACTGGCACACTCCACCAGGGGTGTAGCTACTTTCTGGGCCCTGTTTCGGGGTATTTCTGTACAGGACATGTGTGCTGCGGCCAATTGGGCTTTGCCGCATACCTTTGTACGGTTCTATAGACTGGATGTCCCTGGCCTGTCATTGGCTCAGGTGGTCCTGGAACCGAAAGCATCTGCCTCTGTTTGAAGTCACGGTCTGAGACAGCGGTGAACTTCTGCTTGAGAAGCTTGATTTGCAATCCGGGTGTAGGCCATATCTCCCATAGTGAAACACCAAACGACGTTAGAAAAAGTAACCCCGGTTCTTTGATAACAGAGAGAGGTGTTTCACCTTCATTACCCTTCTTTCAAAGCGGTGAAGAAATCGCTTGAATTATGGGGTATTAAGGGGACAACTGTATAATAAGAGGGGGCGGAGCCTGAGATACAGTCATCCTGTCTGATATGAACAGACGTGGTGCCATTGGAGCTTCCATGGTTGCTCTTGCTCAAGGCGATTCCCATAGTAACACCTAACACCTCACTCTGTTATCAAAGAACCGGGGGTACGTTAAGTAACATTTGGTATTATGTCATATTATATATTTAAAAAGTATCAATTATACAATTAATATCATGAAGATGAATTGTTGTTCACCAACTGTAACCAATGCAACCCAGTGATTCAGATTATTGTTGATATGATAATTAGAAAGTTTGTGCCTTTTTAACTTCATATATAACATCATATACACAAATACAAAAGCATCACATTTGTATGTTTGAAATGCAATTGATACTGTATCACGTTTTTGTAATTTGAGAAAAGTGTATAGTTAAAAATACATTTATTATGCTTCAGTTGTGTTAATTATCATTCTTACATATCAACCTGTTCATAAAAGCATTTAAGTTAAGATACAAAAAACTTCACCTTCTCTATTTAATTAATCAAAACACATAGTATTTAAGCAGATTTAAGATTCCTGGCTTAAAGAGCAATTATTTCTTGTGCATTCATGTAAGCTTTTGCATTACAGTGAAGAATGTGCTGCTTGGACACTCAAAAGGTCAACATAAGACAATTACACCATTATTGAAGCCTTTTGAATGCCAAAGCTTTTGTGAAATGTATGACCACAATAACATTTGCAGTGAAAGGTGAAAACTGCACCAGGCGTCCCATTACAAAAAGCTTTTGAAGGGCCCGATTTCAAGCCGGCACTTAAATATGCACTGAGTTGTTCAATCTACACCGCTGCAGCTTCTCTCTTCCTCTGCTCATTTTCAGGAGGAAATATTAATTGCTCTTGCAGCATTCAAATTGGACCTGTTTGATCTTGTTTTAAAACGCAATATTCATTTTCATGTGCCAATCCCTGTTTATGTCATGTAGAGATAAAATAAGCACACCTCTCCTGCAGTGCACAGTTCCTGATGACATGCTGAAGAAGAGCAGTTTGATGCGGTGTGGAACTCACAGTGGACACCCCTGAATCTCTTTGGACAAAGGCACACAAATCCTCCAGGTACCTCTACACATGTGCCTCCATTACTGCAGGGACTGGGATCACAGGGGTGCTTCCTCTGTTGACAAGGTGGGCCTGTAAACAGACAACAAATTTATAATACACTTTTCTACAAGGAAATATTGAGATATCAATATCACATAGAGATAATCCCAAAGATGTTTCTCTGACACAATAAATCAACAATACAAATATATCTGTGGAATAAAATCAGTACAATCAACATAAACAATGCAAACAATACAATTTGTCAAAAACAATATGACATGTGCACCAGGAGCTTTGGTCTTGGACAGTAGTCATAAGTCACTAAGCACACGTGAGGCAGAACCAGCAGAGGGACGAGCGTCGGAGAGTTGAGTTGTTGTTGCTTAATATTCCTGGCATATCTGTCGAATGACTTACACATACATACATACATTGATTAACAAGTCACAAGTACAAAGTTAACTGGAGGGGGACAAATGTATTATCAATAGACACTAAGTTGAAACAAGGATCTTCCACTTCTTCATAAAGATGCACTATATCACTTTTCTGGTGGCGGGTCTTCTGCAACTTGAGATGTTATTGCTTTGCCTGGAATGTTCCTCAGAATGGCATTAAACTTATCTCTATTGTATTTATTACAAATTACAGTTCAAATCTGAAACTTGGTGTCACTTGCTTGTCTCCAGGGAGATAGGTAAGTGTAATGCCATATTGTGGAACATTTTGGGTAAAGCAGACTCTACACCAAAAAAATATTGTAAATGCTTGAATCCCAACTCTATATCTCAAAGGGGAAGTTTGACAGTGAAGAAAACGCCATACTAATTAACTGCTTGACCAGGGTACTTGTTGTATCCTTATGTATTATGTACCTAATTTATTTCTTCTTAGTTATATTACTAAAACAATAGAAATAAAATACCTACTTTTTCTCATTTTGTTTTCTGCTATAAAAAGACATGATTGAATGATCACACATTAGTCAGAACAGGGAATTGTATTGCGGTAAAATATTGTCAAGTAGAGGCCTTCCCCACAACGGGCTTATCTAATATGCTTAAAACTATTTAACTCTAAGTGGCTAATAGGAAAAACTAACAGGGGACGAGTGGGAAATTACATCAAAGCCATTCAAAGCAAGTTAATGTCTAGAAAGACGCTCGTGATGTGATTTATAATTCACTGAGGATGCCTAGATTGACATGTTTAATCATTCTAGATGTGGGAGCGATGCAGAGCCTCCCTTCTTTCCCTGTGTACAAGCCAAACAAATCTTCTCATAACCATGTAAAATGAACTATAAACACTGTCGAAGCTGAGCTGTCAAGATCTTATCTCACCCCCTGACTGATGACAGCACAAATCCACTATTGCAAAAACCACCGTGCAACAGCACACCAATATAAAATCTGTTACTTTGTTTGAGATTTAAACAAGATAAAGTAAATTATTGTCATGTCTGGTAAAAAAAAAAAAACAGAAGTGGCACTGTCCATAGCTGCTTTGTATGTAAATAAGAGTCAACAAGTCAACAACAGAGCTTGGAAACATTAAAGATGGATATTTTAAGTATTTTTAATACTAGGAAATAATCCCACTATCACACTATGTAATGCAGAATGCATACAATCCTGACTCACTCTAAATACAACTTGTTGGTAAATGATAACTTAAATAACTTGATAACTAAATTTTGCATTAACCCAAAAAAGTCACTGTAGGTTTACATGAATACAATTAGTTATAGAATCGAATGTCAAGTCACCACTGTGACCCTAAACTGCCTGGATGTCACTGCTCTTATCATATCACTAATCCAGTGGTCTTATGCTACTACTTTCGTAGACTCAGCTGTCTTTTGGCAGACTGACTGAAGCATGACACGTGACAAGGATTTCTTGTGAATGTCTTGCCAAGAACACAACAGGAGTATGAGCGAGCATGGATTTCCAATTATCAACCTTGTGGTTATAACACAACTCCCCCATTGTCCCTTTGCGCTGTTATTAAAAAATCTGATGTCAAATAGCACCAGCTCGACTAGATCTGAGCTTATGTCTTACAAAAAGACACACAGTGAATAATTGGGTTCACATGTGGCAGAGACAAAGATGGCGCTCACAGGGAGCTTTAGACAAAGCTCTGGGTGTGTGCCCTCCAGCAGCTCAGTCCTTGAGACAGACAATGCCTGTGTCTCCGGATGTTGTGCTTCACGCTGTGTGTGTGTGAATGTTTGTGCAGCAGTGGATCCATTGGTGCTGGCATCCACTGATGTCAGGGACACATGGCATGAAATATAAATGAAGTCATGGATAAGCATCATAATTAAGCTTGGCAGTCTTCCCTGCTTTTATAGCATTAACACAACTGCACCTCACGTTCTACCGGTGAGATGTATGTATTGATTATAGTGCTTTTTAATCAATAAGGTCATGTTTGATGTATACATTGTAATGGTAATAATAGACAACATAAGCCATGAAAATCCCTCCCTTCAAAATTACCTATTACTGGTAATAATTTTGTCTTCTGTTTGCTTGTCTCTAACAAACAAAAGGTAAAGAGTTTTCTTGAAAAGCACTATGCAAGTACGGTATCATTATTATCCTTATATAAAAGATTGAGGTACATTCAGTTTTGTTTTTTGCCACACAACAACAACAAGATATCTGCTATAATGCATTGATGGCCATATAGATGTATACATGTATTGTATAACATTTAAAATGCAGAGTTCAAAACTGTAGATAAATAATCAGTTATTGTGTATTGGCTGGATTGTGTTTATGGTCCCACAATTTCAGTTAGAACTGAATTAGCATTAAAAAAATACAAAATAAATACAAAATATGCTATCAATTTCGTTTACTCTTTAAACATATATATTTTACATCAAATGAGTAAAATGTTTGAGAGAACACAAGATTGACCTGCTAATACAGAGAAACATTGAGGGCAACTGACTTTGTGTATATGAGCTCTGGATTGGTGTATATGACACCAATCCAATTCCTGTCAATATCCAGCAATTTTGGTGGACATTTTCACAGTAGCGTGTGTTCAGGGCAATCAAGACAATCATAACTAATTGAATGATTGGCCAATAAAATAAAAATGTACAGTGTATCACAACTATATATGAATTGTTCTAAAATATATCCAAATAAGCCCGTTTTCCCCTCACTTCTCCTGCGAAAGCTTGGCTGAAGTCACAAAGTATTTTACTGGCCACTATAGGCCGCTGGGTGGTACTGCGCGGGAAGCCTTTAGAACCAGAGCGGACAGCAGCTTCTTCTGCGCATGTGCTCTGAGGACCACACAGCCTCAAACCCATGGATCTATACTCAAACCACGCTGAATAAACCTGTGTGTGAATCAAGGATGCTGGTTTTGCCCTAACTGCACATGTGCGAGGAGAAGTAAAGCAACCGCAGCGCCAAGTTTCAACAAACTGACTTAAAAATTAGCTAAGTATTTGTTTGTAGGCATTGTTGATGTTGCGCTACTTTGTGAAATGAATTGGTCTGTCAGTTAGGCTAGGCTTTCGCCCTTCATGTGGGAAACCAAGGTTCAAATCCCATTCTTCTGTTTATTTGTTGTTGTTTTCTTTTCTTCCACTTTTCTATTTTCCACTAAATATGGATGAACACCCCAGGTCTGCTTGCCAATCCAGCAAAACCAAACATTTCAGAGTGGCCTTTTACTGTGGCCAGCCTAAGGCACACATGTGCAATTTTCTCACCACTGTGAATTATTTTCTAAAGTAGACTGGCAATCATTGGAGAACAGCACTACCTTTTGTTTATTTATAAGGCTCTTTTTGGGAATTTTGCCTGATTATTTATCAAGTTTGTTACACCTCAGGTCATGTTGTCACCGTTTGAGGTCTCAGGACATTTTTGTCTTACAGACCCATCGTATCAACACAGAGACAGGAAAAAAGGCCGCCTTTTGAACTACTGCCTCCTGTGGAACAAAACACAGAGGACTTTTTCTATCAAATTGTATGCCTTTTAATGATTTTAAAGCACTGGTCAAGGATTACCCACAGTGCCAATGCACTTGTTTTATATCATTTTATCCAATAGTGTATGTGTAAATGTGTTTTTATTCATCGGTTAATTTTATTGAATGTTTTATTTGTGTTTTAGTATCCTGTGTTTGTTTGTTGTTTATTCTGTGTTGTGTTTTAACAGGGACCCAGGAAAAAGAGAACCTTTAATCTTGAATTTTCCCTGTATAAATAAATAAATTAAATTAAATTCATGCTGTATCTTCAGCATCTTGATATGCCACTTCTGTGAGGTGGAATGAATTATTAATGATATTCATTGCTCAGTAAAACATATTTTGACAGATTTGTGATCAATGTTGAAGAGAAATTGGTAGTTTATGTATATAGAAAATGTTTCATGGAAAATGAATAAACAGAATTGTTGTGTTTATATCTTGGTTCAGGGTAAATATTGTGACCTGCTGTGAAACTACAATACTAAAGACAGTACAGTCATATAATGACATAAAGTAAAGTGACATTGTATGCAATGGATAATTTTAGCTTGAATCCGCAGCCGGTTCAAGGTGAGTAAAATTTGATGGTATTCCCAGGAGGCCCTTTTCAGTTTTGTGTTCTTCACAAGGGGCCTACACATTTATCTTACCAGCACATCTTTTTTTGCATATTTTTCTTTAATCCCCTGCTGATACAAGCTCCTATGTCCCCAAGGCCTCGGGTAGCCTCCTCTGTGGGCATCAATCTTACTGTGCAAGGTACAACTACAGGGCTGCCTTCTGCTGCACTTTTTATTGTTCGTACGAAAGTGAGCTTTGTCTGAAAGTTGGGCCTATACAGAATGAGACATTTTGGCAATATTTCTCATAGCTTCTGTCTTCTCCACTGTCTATTTCTTAGATGCACATGGTATTCTACTAAAGAATATTAATTGCACAAATACATTTTTTTGTTTTTTTTGTTTTAGCAAATGTTGAAATTATTCTTAATAGTTCAAGCACAATAATAGTGTGAAATTATGTGTAGAAATATGAAACAGAGCTTTACCTAATGCTTATATATAGGCTTGCATCATATACTGTATATATTATTTTTTAACATGATCTAAATATTGATGCAATGTATTGAACAATATTTGAAATTCGAGAAGCTAATATTACAAGTACAACCAAATTTTCAAAACAATTAACACCTCACCGTAAATTAAAATTGCCCTCAGACTGTGGTAACAACTCACAACAAACACCCTTGGGCTGATCCAGAGGAATCAAATCAAATGAAAATCTCATTTGAAACGTCCCATGAGTTTAGCTCATTATTCTGTGCGCATAGACTTTGGCCTGTGAGGGCAGCCAGCACTGAAGCAGGCACAAACTTCACTTGATTAATGAGGCAACTGCAGCCGGAGGTATAGGAAACTCCAGCTCCACAGAACTCCCAAGAAGCTGATGGGACAGCAGGACACCAGGACCGTGCCAGACGCCCAGAGCGGAGCTGCACTCCTCACAACATCCCCAATTAAAGAGCATTAGAAAGAAACATATCTAGCTAAAATGGACTGGTTTGGTATTTATGGGTGCACTGTGTAACCTTTCTGGTGGAGAGCCTGCCACATGATTGTCTACCTAGAGTAGCTATTGCTTTGATTTGGCCTCACTATGGCTTTCTTGTGCTTATTAATTTGCTTGCTTTTTTAAAGCAAAATTATTGGAGAAAGATGCATTTATTGTTGAGTGGGGGTGTTTCTCCACAGATCTGACCTGTAACTTGGCTTGTAGGCGTCACTTGCTTGTCTAGGCAAGGCAAGGCAAGTTTATTTGTAGAGCGCATTACATACACAAGGCAATTCAAAGTGCTTCGCACAACAGGAAAAAATGCATTAAAATCACAAAGAAATTACACATAGCATTCCAGACTCTCTTTCCCATATTTATTTGACATTGCCAGCATGACAGGTGTCTCCGGGATGAACACATCACTTTTAGATTGATTCTTTCCCATATCAGCGCACTATCTGCATCTGCACACGTCTGTGCTGAGCGTATGTATCTTTTACGACGACTCTCTCGTAGACGCCTCCACCTTATGTGTGGCGCTTTGTATCTTTAACGACAGACCTGTCTGCCTCCTCCCTAGATTTAGCTTTCACTAAACTAATTGTCCCATACAAAACTCGACCAAAGCTTTTAGTATTAACATGGAGATAATTTAGTGCCGCTCTGAGGAACATTCCAGTAATGTTTTCATGGAGACAAGAAGGTAGCGGACCCTCCTCCAGCAGTTACATAGTTCATCAAGTATTTAGTTAAAGGCGCAATGGACGATTTTTCAGCGATTTGAGAACGCAGGCGGAAGTGCGCATGCGTACTCCCCCGTGCGGACTGATACAACACACACGTGCGCAACGGAGCGCATCACATCTCTCGTCTCCCGTAGATTTCTGTCCACTTCTGAGTCAGCTCGAACAGTCTTTCTCCGTCTTCATTTTGCCCCGTACACTGAGGGAACTATATTATGCGCTTAGACACGCGGAAATGTGGGACGATCCGCACACGGCTGCAGGTGAGCGATAGGTGCGTTTTATGATTGATACATGGCAGGACTAATCGGCAGTCCACGCCATGAGGAAATAAGACTTAGATTTATGCCAAAAAAAATCGTCCATTCAACCTTTAAGTCTATTTTTCAAGTACATTTTTTTATGCATGTCAGATTTTATCATAGTTTATATTTCCCTATTATTATTCACTGTTGCACCATATTGCAGAAGTAACAGACATTTGTTTATTCAGATATACACTTTTTATTTGGAAAACACTTAAATAGTGTTTTGATTAATATACAAAATATAATCTTCCTTTGAGTGTCTATTGCATGAAAAGCAAGGGACAATGTACGGTAATCTTGAATTTTTTTTTTTTTTTAAATTAGCCAAATAAAGATAATAAAATTAGATTATGTGTTATTTGTTTAGATAAATAACTATACATATAGACTTACATCTAATACTCACTGTGCAGTAGACTAGTAGGGTAAAAAATAGGTGAACAAAACTTGTATGTAAAATTATTGGCTATGACTATGGTTATGTACAGTACACTCTGAACAGAGTAAAGATACTCAATTGTATCATAAAGTTAATTCATTTGTTTCAGTTTCCTTTCAGATGAGGACTTTTACACATGCTTGTTTTGTAATTGCAATTGAAACTGATAGATTGTATTCACTCTGAAACACTTGGATAGATAAGAAATGTATCCAAAAGGAATAACATGGGTTTTAAATTATAACAAGCTCTGGCCCGCTAAAATAATAACATTGGAAATGCCTCAACCAGGCAACCATTAAAGTAAATATCGAGTTTATTACAAGACACAACAACAACAACAACAACAACAATTTTCAACCAAATTAGAAAACCCATACATTACTGGGAACATAGGCAAAAATAAATGCGTTATTCTGCCCTATTATTGTCTTTGTATTGCCTGCAAAACAGCCCTAACGGAAGCTCTGGACAAAGTAACCTTCAAACCTCATCTACAAAGGAACAGTAGATGCAAAATGATGACGTTCACGGATGGTGCCAGGACAAATGGTGCTCCAACCAAACAATGAATCACTGAAGAGCCACCTGGAGTTGTCTTGAGAAGGTTCAGTGCACCTTGGTCGTACACCAGACAGTGATATTGAGGGCAACAACCAGACTTGCATCTTGTTTGTGTGTCAAAGTAATTAACCTAGCCCTAATACTGGAGCAAGTGCAGATTTGTTATCTAATGGCTGAAGAGATAATGTGTCATCAGGAAGTCTCCATGTCGAGCTCCAGCCGAAATAATCAGCCGCAATTTAAATATTAAACAAGAAACTAAAATGAACAACACGGATATTAGAGAAAGAAACATTTTCGGTGATGTGCATGGATAAAATACACCTGCAGTTTAGCACAGTGTGTGGCCTTGTTCCACACAGCAAGAAAAAAATAGTTTTGACCTAATTGCTAGACATTTAGGCTGTGCAATTATTATTTTTTATTATAGTTTATTATTGTATGATGCCAGTAGTCACAACAGCTTCAGTGTACTTTTGGCCTTTTGTGGCTATTAAGTAAAGAGTTGTTTAAGTAGTAGAAGGGCTCTTTTTTACTTTTGAGAATCTCGAAAGGCCTGTGAATAGTACATTTTGACTTTGTTTGATCAAGATTATATTGCTTGAAGACAACCTGTTATTGTAGTATAGTATTTTGTTAAGTACAGTACATTAACATTCCCTGTGCCAATTAATGCTCTGCCTGAGTCATAAAACCTTGGCACATTTTGGAGTCTTTGTTAAACATGTTTTGTTGAAGATTATTTAATAGCAAATATTTCCATGTGTTATTTATGTATTCATGCACATACTAGTGATGATTGTAATACTACATGTACATCACAGCAGCTTGCTTTTGGGTACTTTCACTGCTTGTAAGCGTAAGCCACTTATTGTCAATGAATATAACATTATGAAACTACAAGCTGTGATGTAGACATCTCATTCAACCACATCTGCATAAATAAGTCCTTTGACAACTGACTTGATTTAATTAATGGTAAAGGTTGTAAAAAAAAAATACAATTACTACAGTTATTATTATAACCAGGAGCAGAGGGAAACTCACCGGAGCTTTGTGAGTCACAGATGCATCTGAAGGAGCTCGGAAATACTTGAACACACGACCCATTTTCACAAATCCTCTCACAGTGTTCTCTCCCAATAATTTCAGAGCAGGTCACCCCTGAAAACAAAATCATTGTCAAAGCTTGAACAAATAGAATGTACAGGTCATGCCAATTATTTAAGTTAGGCCATTCAATTTCAATTCAATTCATTCAAATTCATTTTTTTTTTATTGACTGACATAATACAGTACTAAGTCTGTGCAAATAATTACATTTAATCATTACAATCCCCGTCCCAATTAGTAACAAAAACTGATTAATTGAAAAAAAAAAAAAAAGTTCTGAAAGATATAGAAGCTCATTTAGTCCAACACACCATAACCTTGAGCAAAGCCACACGTCTAATCTACATTGGATTTTAAAACTTGAATGGCAAAATATACTGTAATGAATCAATTATATCTCGTATATTAAATTGAAAGGATTGTGGTTTTGATTACGACCTTAACAGCCCATAAATATATTGTACTTACCTGTAAAATGTGGTGGACAAAGACATTTAAAAGTCTTGTCGTGGAGATCTGTGGTTCCATTGCTCAAACAGATGCCTTTGTTTTTACAGGGGTTAGCCAAACAAACATCAAACTTCTCACAGAAGCGACCAAAGTAGTGGTGACGGCACCTGCAGTGGTATGCTCTATCCCACAGCCCTGTTTGACAAATACCATTCCCAGAACAGAGCTGGAGCAGAGGAGCCGCATGGCAGAGTTGCGTTTTTACCGTTATGTTGATTCTCAGGCCCAGTTTGCACAGTTGGATGTCTTGGTCATGAACAGCTATGAAGTAATGATTTCCCGGGACGAGCCAATTGGCCTCGACTTGCAGACTTTCATTTAGATTATGTGGGAACAGAAACTGGTCTTTTGTCTGCGTAGTTGTACAGCTCTCAAAGTTGGATTCTGACACATTGAGGATCCTGAAGCCATATTGTTTGAGTGTTTCATCAGCCGTCATGAGCAGTGTGTCTCCGTGCTGCAGCTGGAGAGGGCATAACTGCGGGGATTCTGTCCTGCGTGAAATGTTCACCCTCTGAGGCTCCCAACACTCCGAAAAGCTCCTGCAAATGTCCCCTGCCAGGGTCCAATTCAATTGCACCTTGTCTTGTCCTGGATGCCATTCAGAAGAGCTCTGCCTGCTGCAAACCGGCTGAGAGTGGTGCATGTGGATAAAGCACAGTACAAAGGTAGTCAGGACTCCAATTACATCAAACAATAGGGTCCCCATGTCTCCTCTGTCCTAGCTTTTATCCTCTTTCACATGCTTCTCATAATGTGTCATCTGGAGCAGCCCAAAGCCAATGTTCAGACTGTACTGTTTATGTGGGCCAACCTAAAACACAACAAAGACATTGATTAACAAAGTCAGAATGCTGTTACAATATTAAAACTCAAAAGGACACTTTTAATCCCCTTTATATGCACACAAGTCCATAGAGCCATAATCCTCCACTTTTGATCGACCAGCCAATAGAAAGAAAGAGGCTGGGGGTATAATGCCAAAGAAATGTAGGTCACACTAGTAATCTGTCTCTCTCCAGGATTTGTTAAAGCAACAGGGTTCACTGGATGAACCTATGGGAGCCAACGTCTCAATATTGGAACTGCAGCTAAATGCAGGTGATAAAACATTCATTTCTGTTTCTATATAGCAAGCTGTAGAAAACATTTGTTAAGATTCAAATCAATACAGAATTTACACAACAAGCTAATAAAAATAAAGGTATTGCATCTTACGCTGCACATATTCTTACATATTTTTGTATATTTGTCAGAATTTCGATTTTTTATTTTGCATAATAACTGCCATATTAGACAACTGAAAACACAGCCTCAGCCACTTAAAGGTGGAATGGACGATTTTTTTCAGCAATTTTTTTATCATATTTCCTCGTGGCGTGGATAAATCATTAGTCCTGCCACGTATCAATCATAAAACACACCTACCGCTCACCTGCAGCCGCGTGCGGTTCGTCCCCACGTTTCCGCGTGCCTAAGCGCATGGATCTATCATAATATAGGTCCCTCAGTGTACGGGGCAAAATGAAGACGGAGAAAGACAGTTCGAGCTGATGCAGAAGTGGACAGAAATCTACGGGAGACGAGAGATGCGATGCGATGCGTTGCGCTAATAAACAAAAGCACGTGTGTGTTGTATCAGTCCGCACGGGGGAGTGCGCATGCGCACTTCCGCCTGCGTTCTCAAATCGCCGAAAAATCGTCCATTGCGCCTTTAACAGCCGTAATCAAGTGCTGCTGATCATTGTCTGTGAGGGTTCTCAGGCAGAGTGACAGTGACGGTGTCAGATGAAACATTCTTTCTCTCGCCAAGTGCAGCATGATACCTCCATGTCAAGCTGCCAGACGAGTTAAAACTGGCAGCATGACTTTTCCCCTTGAGCATTTTTTCATACACATCCACAATCTAAAACAACAAAGTAGCAAGCGCTCACTGCAAAGACAAACCCGGCCCCTTGAGCAGCCTGCACGCCTTGATATGAATAAGTGCATGGCGATAAGTAATAAAAGGATGAATATGGAACACTAATATCAATAGTAGAGCAGTGATGAGCTGGAGGAGATTGTGAGTATTGTCACGAGGCCTGTCGGACCCACAAGGCTTCATTTACAAGAGATGAGCTTGGCCATTGTGTATCCCCCGGACGAATCAGCCCGCTGTCACCTGATTTCAGATGAAAGAACATCCAATTAAAATTCAAATTAAGAGGCGACTCCCAAACATGAGCTGTAGACTGGACACTGTGTAGGTTGTTTTTGACGAGGAAGTGGATAAAATTATACAACCAAATAAAAATGCGGGTTCATTTAATAAGAAAGCCTACAACGTATTAAATAGGTGGGACAAAAATCTTTGGAAGCCTTAACAAAATCTGAAATTCTAATGAAGTTCGATTAGAAAGGATTTTTTCCCCAAGTAGCAATGCATTAAAAGTATAACAGTAAATCATCTTTTACTTTTTTTGTTTATTGTGGACCACAATAATGACATAAAACGGCTTACGCCCGAAATAGACCGGAGAGCAGAGAGACGACAGACAGCGAGCAAGTGATAGAAGCGACTGCAGCTGCTGTCTCTGTTCCTCTCTATGGTAAAGTCTAGACTAAAGCCCATAGATCTGGTCTGTCCAAGCCAAAGATGCCAAAGATGCAGAATATGTTAAGCTTCACCATCTCTGTGTACTGGTTAGGTACTCGCGGTACTTTGGCGTGCTGGCTGCAAACTCAAATCTGCTGAAGTAGCCGCAAGTGAAACGAGCCTGGCGCAAGGCACTTGGCTTGCCGTTCCACTCCATAATGCCCGTGCAGTGTGTTACGGGCGTTACAAATTCTCCTTGTTCAAAACTGTTGAACTGATAAAGCCCCGTCTCTTCATAGTGACATTTGTAGCAAAGAGCAGATTGACATTTACATCTTCTGAGGAGCTAAGTGACATTTTAGAACCCTACATGTATCATTTCGAGTCTTGATTTTTTTTTCTTATATAATGTGGGCAGGGATAGAAGGTAGGTCTTTCAACACCATCACAGAGTGCATCACAGACTGCATACATTTTTGTTTTGAGAACACCGTTCCCTCCCGGACGGTGCGGTGTTTTCCAAACAACAAGCCGTGGATTAACCGTGAACTGAAGGCTCTGCTGAAGGAGAAGAAGAGAGCCTTCAGGTCAGGGAACAAGGAGGAGCTGAGGACTGTGCAGAAGGAGCTGAGGAGGAAGATCAGGCAGGCGGAAGCCGGCTACAAGAGGAGGATGGAGGAGCAGCTGCAGCAGAAGAACATTCAGGGAGTGTGGAGGAGCCTGAAAACCATCTCAGGCTTCAACCCCCCCCCTGCCCAGACAGAGGGGGATCTACAGTGGGTGAATGACTTAAATTTGCACTTTTTGAGATTTGATCAATCATCCGCCCCTCCCCCTGCACAGCTGCATGCCCTCTCTTCGACAGCCGGACAATGGCCCACACCCGTTCCCCTTCACACCTCTGCTCTGGCCCATCAGCTTCCCACTTCACCTGGACTCACCCATCCCCCCAGCACACAATCCCCCTGCCAACCACTGACTGTCTCAGCAGCACAGGTGAGGAGTGAGCTGAAGAGGATTAAAGTGAGGAAGGCAGCAGGACCTGACGGCATCAGCCCCAGGCTCCTTAAGTCCTGCGCAGATAAACTGTGTGGAGTTATGGAGCATGTCTTCAACATGAGCCTGAAGCTGAGGGTGGTACCACAGGTCTGGAAGACCTCCTGTCTGGTACCTGTGCCCAAGACACCACGCGCCAAAGACCTCAACAGTTTCAGGCCGGTGGCTCTCACGTCCCACCTGATGAAGACACTGGAGCGGCTGGTCCTGGACCACCTCCGCTCCACCGTGAGCTCAGCCATGGACCCGTTGCAGTTCGCATACCGGCCTGGCATCGGAGTGGAGGACGCCGTCATCTCCCTGCTGCACCGCTCTCTCTCTCACCTGGAAAAGCCTGGCAGCTCTGTGAGGATCCTGTTCTTCGATCTTTCCAGCGCCTTCAACACCATCCAGCCGCTGCTCCTGAGGGACAAGCTGGAGATGGCTGGTGTGGAGTATGACCTGGCAGAGTGGATCCTGGACTACCTCACGGACCGACCCCAGTTTGTGAGAGCCCGGGACTGTGTGTCTGACACTCGGACCTGCAGTGTGGGGGCGCCCCAGGGCACTGTCCTCGCGCCCTTTCTCTTCACCCTTTACACTGCAGACTTCAGACGCGACACGGACAGCTGTGTCCTGCAGAAGTTCTCTGATGACTCTGCCATCATCGAACTCATCATGGACGACGATGATGCGGAGTACAGAGGACTGGCGCAGGACTTTGTGAACTGGTGTCAGCGGAACCACCTCCTCATCAACGCGGGGAAGACCAAGGAGATGGTGGTGGACTTCCGCAGACGCCACTCTACTGTCCCCTCACCAGTGAACATCCAGGGATGGGACATTGAGAGAGTGGACTCATACAAGTACCTGGGTGTTCATCTGAACCACAAACTGGACTGGACTCATAACACAGACGCACTGTACAGGAAGAGCCAGAGTTGGCTCTACCTCCTGAGGAGACTCAGGTCTTTTGGAGTGACAGGGCCACTCTTGAAGACCTTCTATGACTCTGTGGTGGCATCAGCCCTCCTGTACGGTGTGGTCTGCTGGAGCAGCAGCATCACAGAAAGGGAGAGGAGGAGGCTGGACAAAGTCACCAAGAAGTCCAGCTCCGTCTCTGGACTCGGTGCAGGAGGTGGGGGACAGAAGGGTCCTGGCTAAATTCACATCTATGCTGGACCATGAGTCTCACCCCCTGCAGGACACTCTGTCCGCTCTGGAGAGCAGCTTCAGTGAGAGACTGATCCACGCTCGCTGTGTGAAGGAAAGGTTTCGCAGATCTTTCCTTCCTGCTGCTGTCAGACTCTACAACAAACACTGCTAGCCCTGAACATGTGCAATACTGATGTAACCATGTGCAATACCATCATATTCATGTGCAATACTGAATCAACCATGTGCAATACCTGTAAATAAGAGCGTTCTATTTTTTTTTATTTTTTTTTTATACGGTTTACTTACCTGCTAATAGTATTACCTAGTCTTGTGCTAGCTATTAATACTTTATTTTATTTCATTCTATTATCATTATTTTATTATTATTATCTGATTTTTATCTTTATTTTGTATTTTTATTATCTATTTTATTTTATTTTATTTCCCCCCTCCATTCCCTATTAAGATAGGAGAGGAGTTTTGTTAATAACAGTTTTTTGTTTTGTTCATAAGAGTTCTATTAAGAGTGTGTTTTGAAACGTCCTATAATCTGTCCTTTCCTCCTGTTTCTACTGCGTTGTAACAACGAAATTTCCCCTTGTATGGACATTAAAGGTTTATCTTATCTTATCTTAGGTGAAAACAGGAATTTTCTGAGCCTTGGAGCCTAAAATGCAGGACAACACAGGATTACTCATGCATGAATCAATCTAAATACAACTTTGAGTAAGCTAAAGAGAAAACACTTGTTTAAACGCTAATTAAAGTTGTATTTGTATAATATGTTTAAAACCCCTTATCAACAGGGCCTTACTTTTCTTGCTTCTATGGAGGTCTCTTGTATTTATGTAACTGAATCATACAGAAATAATGCACATTACAAACTAGGTAGCTAGCTTCTGCACATGTAATAAAGCTGTCACAGTTAGCTGCATGTAATAACCACAATTTTAAATTAATTGATCCAATAAAAACATCTGTAATCTCAAACTAATTGCTTGTGAACATACAAATACTTACAAAGACGAAAGTCAAAGATCCTCTATGTGCTTGCAAGAGCACTTACTCTGAACATTTTAAAACTTTTTTAACAGTATATAATATGAAATGTATCTATTTATTTCGCGACCATGAACGTATTTACAGCTTTGGACTAACGTATTAATCTTTTAACCCAAATACATGACACTATTTTGATTTATGCATTTTCTATTTTTTTTTCTTGAGGAACCGAGTTAAACGAAACCCATTTTCTACCCCCAGAATTCCAGTCTCCCTGCAGCTTCTATTATATAGTGTATAGTCTGTGTAATGATGTGCTGCTGCAGTGGGGTCTGACTGGCACTGGTCATTGTTAGTAATATGATTTAGGCAGAAGGTCACGACCGTCTCTGCAGATGGGGATTGGGCGGATAAACTTGCCTTAATAAGACTTTGCACAATAACATATACAGTAAATAATAGAGAATGCATTTGTTTTCGTCAGACCCTGGTCAGTGGACACTACAGCAATGATTCTACACTTCCTCGAGTTGCAGCAGATAGACAGCAAGGATAAAAAGAAGATACTTTATTATGCCTGCACATGTGTGACAGCAAACAGGCAGCGGCAGCAAGCGGCATGAGTAATAGACTGGAGCTGCAGGAAACAATGACTAACAAAAAACAGGGAAACACTGTCATTTCACAATTTCCACACATATTTCACTGGCACTAAGCAGCCGCACAGTGGAGGCTTATGGTGTCCATTCATTCGCTTCAGTCATAAACTTTCTGTACAATTCAATTAAGAAAAGTTGGAACGCTGTGCAAAATGTAAATATACAGCATATTTTAAAGGTGCACTATGTAACTTGTCTCGTATATCTCCATGAAGACAAGCAGCTGACATCACCAGGACTATTTAGAGGTCAGATCTATGAACCCGGTTAGAATACAAAGTAAGCAATTCATTCTTAGTTAAAATAGAAGTGTAGCATCACTAGGGCTGTACTCAAAATATCGATACAGCAATATATCATGACGGACTTCTTGGCAATAATATGCGTATCGATGCAGAGATGAGTATCGTGATACTTTTAAACCACATTAAATGATTACAAAGTTAAACAATTATTAACCTGATGACTACATAAAGTTTGAATCTGCCGAGCTGAAAAAATAACTTTTATAACAGCAATTGTATTCTGATATTAAAAGGCATTATGAAATTGAATATTCTTGTAAACACCAGTTTTATGGGCTATCCATGTAACAGGACACATATCAAGCTCCGGGTATCGAGAAGCGTATTGTGTTGTGAAGAACCAGGCAATACCCAGTAATAAGCATCTACACTTTTTGTTAATAGTATCAACTTCAAACCTTTTAAACCCATAACTGGTTAATTACAATCATGTTTTGCAGGTTAATCTATTTATATTCGATTTCTATTTATTCAGCCCAGTCAGTGCTAATTCACCACACTACATGCATTTATAGGGATGGCCTGCACTTGGATATTAAGACGTCTTAGAGGGGTATTGATCAATAAGGATTAAATCGCCGGGCCGCACCTTAGATGAGTTCGGGTAATAAGGGCCACACGGGTCACAGGCAAGGTCAAGCGTGTGGGGCCAGCTAATTGTCTCCCATAGAGGCCTGTTTTCACAGCTCAGTCCACACAGCGCTTAAGATGCCCATCACGCCGGTGTGCAGAGGGCAATGCATCATGCGAGCTGCGTAAATCCTCAATTGACCAATGACAAAGAGAACAAATTATTACATCACACGGGTAAAGCTTTATGTCTCCTGTCCATCATAGAAGTCACGCAGCTACTAATGCTTCAGATATATTGATTTATTCATGGGTTTGACAAAGGCGCTAGTTAAGAGGTGAATTATTTATGGTGGTGTATGGCATTAGTTAATTTATACAACGTATAAAACACCAGATGAAACATTTGCAATTCACGTACCAGGACATTTACTCATTCACCTGCAA
Organism: Eucyclogobius newberryi; assembly: GCF_026437365.1. NCBI lineage: Eukaryota > Metazoa > Chordata > Actinopteri > Gobiiformes > Gobiidae > Eucyclogobius > Eucyclogobius newberryi. The sequence goes on along the minus strand of NW_027316500.1, from coordinate 14,165,707 downwards.
TAGTGTAGACACATCAATACAATTTATAATTGTGATTTCAGTTATACAAATTGTGTAATCAAAAATACCGTCATTAACTTCTGCAAATCCTCAAACAAACAAAGTCATTTCTAAATCTAGAGGCTTTAAAAAAATGCTAAACTTACTATACAGGTTAATTTAGTTTGAAATAATTATCATTTATGAGCCAAATTATAGTGATTATGATTTTTGCCACAAATGAGCAGCCCTCAACACTGACTGATGCATTACTGCAGGAAATTATAATACATTGGTTGGATAGTTTAGAAGTTCAGAAGGCCTTTATGATGAGTTCACAAACAAGGCCGATTACGTCGCCCGGATCGGCGTCACCGGGGCCCCATCCTGGAGCCAGGCCTCGGCGACCAGATCTCCAGACACAGAGACTAACTCTGGGGACAGAAAATGTCACCTCGCTGGGGGGGAAAGAGAAATGAGATTGTGCGGGAGGTTGAGCGATATCGACTAGATATAGTCGGCCTCACCTCCACGCACAGTTTGGGCTTTGGAACCCATCTCCTCGAGAGGGGCTGGACGCTCCACTTCTCTGGTGTTGCCTGCGGGGAGAGGCGATGGGCTGGTGTGGGCTTGCTTATAGCCCCTCAGCTCAGCCGCCACGTGTTGGAGTTCACCCCAGTGAACGAGAGGGTCGCGTCCCTCCGCCTTCGGGTGGGGGACAGGTCTCTCACTGTTGTGGCGGCCTACGGGCCGAACAGCAGTGCAGAGTACCCGGCCTTCTTGGAGTCCTTGGGAGGAGTACTGGACAGTGCACTGACCGGGGACTCCGTTGTTCTACTGGGGGACTTCAACGCCCACGTGGGCAATGACAGTGACACCTGGGGAGGGGTGATCGGGAAGAACGGCTTCCCCGATCTGAACCCGAGCGGTGTTCAGTTATTGGACTTCTGTGCTAGCCACGGATTGTCCATAACAAACACCATGTTCAAGCACAAGGGTGTCCATCAGTGCACATGGCACCAGGACACCCTAGGCCGGAGGTCAATGATCGACTTTGTTGTCGTGTCATCTGACCTCCGGCCGCGTGTCTTGGACACTCGGGTGAAGAGAGGGGCAGAGTTGTCAACCGATCACCAACTGGTGGTGAGTTGGATCCGCTGGCGGAGGAGAAAGCCGGACAGACTTGGCAGACCCAAGCGCATTGTGAGGGTCTGTTAGCAACGTCTTGTGAAGCCCTCTGTCAGTAGGGTATTCAACTCGCACCTCCGGGAGAGCTTCTCCCATGTCCCGGGGGAGGTTGGGGACATTGAGTCCGAGTGGACCATGTTCTCCGCCTCCATTGTTGATGCGGCTGCTCGGAGCTGTGGTCGCAAGGTCTCCGGTGCCTGTCGTGGCGGCAACCCCCGAACCCGGTGGTGGCCACCGGAAGTAAGGGATGCCGTCAGACTGAAGAAGGAGGCCTATCAGGCCACTCTGGCTTGTGGTCTCCGGAGGTCATCGACAGGTATCGGCAGGCCAAGCGAGCCGCGGCTCGTGCTGTCGCAGAGGCAAAAACCCGGGCCTGGGAGGAGTTCGGGGAGGCCATGGAGGAGGACTATAGGTCGGCACCAAAGAAATTCTGGCAAACCGTCCGGCGCCTCAGGAGGGGGAAGCAGTGCCTCACCAACACCGTTTACGGTGCGGGTGGAGGCCTGCTGACCTCGACTGGGGATGTCGTCGGATGGTGGAAGGAATACTTTGAGGATCTCCTTAATCCCTCAGTCACGTCTTCCGAAGAGGAAGTAGAGACCGGGGACTCAGAGGCTGGCTCATTCATCACTCAAGCTGAAGTCACTGAGGTTGTTCGCAAACTCCTCGGTGGCAGGGCTCCGGGGGTGGATGAGATCCGCCCTGAGTACCTAAAGTATCTGGATGTTGTAGGTCTTGGTTGACACGTCTCTGCAACATCGCGTGGCGGTCGGGGACCGTGCCTCTGGACTGGCAGACCGGGGTGGTGGTCCCTCTGTTCAAGAAGGGGGACCGGAGGGTGTGTTCCAACTACAGAGGGATCACACTCCTCAGCCTCCCGGGTAAGGTCTATTCCAAGGTACTGGAGAGGAGAATCCGACCGATAGTCGAACCTCGGATTCAGGAAGAGCAGAGTGGTTTTCTTCCCGGTCGTGGAACACTGGACCAGCTCTATACCCTCCATCAGGTGCTCAAGGGTTCATGGGAGTTTGCCCAACCAGTCCACATGTGCTTTGTGGATCTGGAGAAGGCTGTCGACCGTGTCCCTCGGGGTGTCCTTTGGGGGGTGCTCCGGGAGTACGGGTTCCGGGGCCCTTTGCTCAGGGCTGTCCGGTCCCGGTTCTGGTCTATGACCGGAGCAGGAGCTGTGTTCGCATTGCCGGCAGTAAGTCAGACCTGTTCCCAGTGCATGTTGGACTCCGCCAGGGCTGCCCTTTGTCACCGGTTCTGTTCATCATTTTTATGGACAGAATTTCTAGGCGCAGTCAGATGTCGGAGGGTGTCCGGTTTGGGGACCACAGGATTCCATCTCTGCTGTTTGCAGACAATGTTGTCCTGATGGCTCCATCAAACCCGGACCTGCAACATGCACTGGGACGGTTTGCAGCCGAGTGTGAAGTGACAGGGATGAGAATCAGCACCTCCAAATCCGAGGCCATGGTTCTCGACCGGAAAAAGGTGGCTTGCCCTCTTCAGGTGGGTGGGAAGTCCTTGCCCCAAGTGGAGGAGTTCAAGTATCTCGGGGTCTTGTTCACGAGTGAGGGAAGGATGGAGCGTGAGATTGACAGGTGGATCGGTGCAGCGGACCGTTGTGGTAAAGAGGGAGCTGAGCCGAAAGGCAAAGCTCTCTATTTACTGGTCGGTCTACGTTCTGACCTCACCTATGGTCATGAGCTTTGGGTAATGACCGAAAGAACAAGATCGCGGAAACAAGTGGTCAAAATGAGTTTCCTCCGCCGTGTGGCTGGGCGCTCCCTTAGAGATAGGGTGAGGAGCTCGGCCACACGGGGGGAGCTCGGAGTAGAGCCGCTGCTCCTCCATGTCGAGAGGAACCACCTGAGGTTGGCTCGGGCATCTGTTCCGGATGCCTCCTGGGCGCCTCCCTCGGGAGGTGTTTCAGGCATGTCCCACCGGGAAGAGGCCCCGGGGAAGACCCAGGACACGCTGGAGAGACTATGTCTCTCGGCTGGCCTGGGAACGCCTCGGGATCCCCCCGGAGGAGTTGGAGGGGAGAAGTGTCTGGGGAGAAAGAAGACTGCTGCCCCCGCGACCCGGCCCCGGATAAAGCGGCAGAAAATGGATGGATGGATGGATGGTTGGATAGTTTGAATACCATCCGATATTATTTTGTATTGTAGAAAGACCGGTTTCATCTAAAAAAAATTATTGTTCCGTTGCTTCCTCCTAACATGAAATTCCAGGAATGAAACTAAAGATCTTGTTGAGAGGAATAATGACTAACCCACACAGTTAAACCATAATAATATTAATAATATGTACAATTTCATGCAGCACTAAGCTAATAACATTCAATGGAACTTCATTTTCAGTTTTTATGCATAAAACCCAACCACACAAAGCTCCTTCTAAAACTAGGCCACCTGAAAACCTTTGCTAACTTCCCGTCTTACACAAGTAGAAAGTTTGGCTCATTACAGCGTCAGTGCGTAGACAGTGATAAAGAAGCTGGCTAGTGAGCGAGATTGCTGGTGTAATGACACTTATACAACAAGCACGCACAGGTGTAAGCTGAGGCGAACAGTGTGGAGATAAATAGTTCGAGCCTCCTTGTGTATGGAAATTTCTCATTATGATTACATTGATTCTGAACTTCTAGGAGCCAGGCAGCTGTGCAGACTAGATGTTGATGGTGCCTGCAGCTCTCAGCTTCAAAACTGGCCTCTTGTTTCATTTTCCACTGGCAACAAGAGGGTAGTTCTTGACAAATAACTACAATAAAAATAGTTGTGGCATGAATTATTGGGGAAATTATTATTTAAAATCTGCCACTTTTTTGCCTTAAAGAGTTTAAGGCAATTCACAAATCTGATTTCCTGGTTAGAAGAAGCTCATTATAAAAAGGGAAGACACACTATTGTCTGTAATTGGTATAAAATAACATTCTGTGTCTAAATACCAGGTGTTCTGTCCTAACTGTGAGGTGAGAAAACCTTATTTTTTGCCTCCACTGTTGTAATGAATGCAGAAAAATTGTCATTTAACTCAATCCATGATACTTTTACTATTACATAACAAAAAACAATAAAGGTTTCTCATATCTACCATTTCAATCTATTTATTATCAATATAGACAAATTATTGGGCACTTTGTGACAGATCCAAGCTCCGGGTTGCCTTAAAAATACTTAGCTCCACTTCCTGCTACATTCATTATTTATGGGGAATTAGACTAGTAACTCTAAACTAAATCAATAATTAATAAAACACAAAGCCGAGAGCGAGTTACAGATAGAATGACAGGCAGCACGTTAAGACCTTTATGTACCATGTAAATACTTCGCCTGAGGAAATCTATATTTTTTATAGTGGTTTTCTCTCTAAGCTGATGCTACTATCCAATACATCATTGTAATCAATAATGTTAACACAACACCACAAACTGAACAAACCTTTTTATAACAACACTCAAATTTGCATTCTATGTACTTTTATCAAGTTTGTCCAGTTTATATTTAAGTTAATGTATGTTAGCCTTTAGCTTTGAGACAAAAACACTTACTGGTACATTTATAAAACATGTAGGTATCCTCCAATAACATATTTACATTGTACGTAAAAGGCTTAACATGCTGCCAGTTACTATACATCTGCTCTCTGTAATGAGATATTATTTGAGTAAGACTCGGCTAATTCCCACAGATATTGAATGGAACGAGACGTGACGATCACCACTTTTACGGCAACCAGAACGAGGCGGGACCAATCGTGACAAAGGCTTATAACAGAAAAGTGTCCAGCTTATACAAGACCTTGACTTTTAGCTAACAATGATCAAATATAACATAAACACATTCTATTTCTATTAATATCTCACTAGTTGCACTGTGCTGCTAACTGCTAATTTTGTGCGGTGTGTTTCTCAGAGGGAGCACATGGTTTCCGATGAGAGCAGTGGGATTGAGGCAGTGATTAGCCGTGGACACATGTGCTGTTGCTGCTGCAGTTGGACTGGGCTTTGGGCCTCTCCCTGGGCAGCTCTCTGACTCATCACTAATCAGTAATAACACTGATGAGCGTCCAAGACCGGCAGCCCTGAAAAACCAACCCGCATCAATCTCCACTGTGTAGCCTCAGTAATTGGTGCCAATGACAAAATAAATTCCACAGCATATTTTAGTTCTTTGTGGAGTACTAGTTAAAATGCAAATTAGATAAAAAACAAAATATTTTAAGAATATGACTAACTGAACTATGTAATAAATGGATTGACTAAGGGAAATCATTACACATTATACATTAAAAAAAAATGATTAAAATTGATTTATACAGACAACAAATTTGTTGGTGTGTGTATTGATTGTGTCATTTATTTACAATATGTATTACAACCATGTAGCACAATATCATTGGACAACTTGTGTTTCATTAAAGGCGGTATGGACGATTTTTCGCCGATTTGAGAACGCAGGCGGAAGTGCGCATGCGCACTCCCCCGTGCGGACTGATACAACACACACGTGCGTTTATTTATTAGCGCAACGGAGCGCATCGCATCTCTTGTCTCCCGTAGATTTCTGTCCACTTCTGCGTCAGCTCGAACTGTCTTTCTCCGTCTTCATTTTGCCCCGTACACTGAGGGAATTATATAATGATAGATCCATGCGCTTAGACACGCGGAAACGTGGGGACGAGCCTGAC